>NC_052147.1:261077271-261134058 GCF_902713615.1 Scyliorhinus canicula | reverse complement strand
CACCCCCCCCCAAATGCCGGAACACACCCCCCACCAAATGCCGGAACAACACCCCCCCCCAAAAAAATGCCAAGAACACACCCCACAAATGCCGGAACACACCCCCCCCAAATGCCGGAACACACCACCCCCCACCCCCCAAATGCCGGAACAAACCACCCCCCCCCCCAAAATGCCGGAACACACCACCCCCCCCCCCAAATGCCCGGAACACACCCCCCCCCCCCAAATGCCGGAACACACACCCCCCCCCCAAAATGCCGGAACACACCCCCCCCCAAATGCCGGAACACACACCCCCCCCCCCAAAATGCCGGAAACACACCCCCCCCCCCAAATGCCGAAACACCCCCCCCCCAAATGCCGGAACACCCCCCCCCCCCAAATGCCACGGAACACACACACCCCCCCCAAATGTCGGAACCCCCCCCCAAATGCCGGAACCCCCCCCAAATGCCGGAACCACCCCCCCCCCCAAATGCCGGGTCTGTCTTCCTCCTTATCCTCCAAAAAAGCGGGGTCTCACCACTTCCGCAGCTGGTGAAACTGACGCGTATCGCGTCAGTCAGCTGCTAGCCCCTCCGGGAACGGAGAATAGCGGCCTTAAAGAAGGCCCCGACGCCGGAGTCATTAACACCGATTTTTCTCGCCGGAAACCCGCGTTACGACGGGCAACGGAGAATCCCGCCCATGGAACGCAGTACAATTCCAGCCAGAACGAATCAGTTAGGGCGAGATTCTCCGTAGCCCGACGGCGAAATCATATTCGGCGATCAGGCGGAGAATCGATTCTGATGCGGGAATCGGGGCCAGCGCCAGTTTGACACTGGTTTGCGAGTCTCCACTCCCTCAGAAATGGTATCATTGGCGCATCATCGGCAGGCCCTCCCACAATGCTCTGACCTCTATGGGCCGTGTTCCTGACCGCGGGACACGTGCGGTCTCAGCGGTTGGGAACCCGGCGTAGCAGCTGCGGATTGTGTCCAGCACCGCCACAGTCGGCCGGGATCCTTGCCGCTGGCCCGGGGGGTTCCGCGAGGGCTGTCGGGACTGGTGGGGTTGACCAAGGGGTGGCCTGTGGGGTCGCCTATTGGCGTGTTGGGTCTGCGCATGGCCGGCGCCATGTTGTACGGCGTGACAGCTGCAGGTCGTCGGCGTGCGCATACGCGGCCAGGGACCTGGCCATTCTCCAGCTGTTTTCGGCACAGAAGCCGGGAATTTCACTCGGAGCACGTCCCGGAATGGGTGATGGGTCAGCGCCAATTTTTTCCGCAAATTCTCCGTTCGAGCCAGCACTTAGTCGCTGAAATGGAGAATCCAGCCGTTAGTGTTTCCTTGACAGCATAGCTTTCCATTTCTTCCTCATAGAAATGGATTGGACATGTTGCCCATAACGTTAGAGCACCAGGTAAGTTGAACTTGGGTGTGTGTGTCGGGGAAAACCCCAAAGCTGTGCTGGGGAACCCCGCCCCCCAGAAGTTCCTAGATAAGGATTGCACAGCAATTGTCCAGGAATGTTCAAACATTTGTTGCCCTGGGAACCATCCGATTCTCCAACTTAAATCACAAACGTCAGATAGTTCAGACTGTGATGCAACAATGGTTATCCAGAGAAAGTTAGAAGAATTAAAACCACTTCTAGCTTTTGGATAATTATTGTGCACCTCGACCACGCACCTCCCGATCCCCTCACCCCCACACACCACCTCCACCGCCCTCAGCCCCCCCAACCTCCCATGGGCCAAGGGACTCTCCCCAATACCCTCTCCCCCTCAACTAACCCCCTGCGGCTCCTCCACTTGGGTCGCCCCTTGACCACACACAACCCCTCCCCCCCCACCCACCTAATTTCCTTTGTTCTTTCAGGAAACAGAGAGTAGTGGTGGAAGGGAGTGTCTCAAAATGGAGAAAGGTGACTAGTGGTGTTCCACAGGGATCCGTGCTCGGACCACTGTTGTTTGTGATATGCATAAAGGATCTGGACGAAGGTACAGGTGGTCTGATGAGCACGTTTGCAGATGATACTAAGATTGGTGGAGTTGCAGATAGTGAAGGGGACTGTCAGAGAATACAGTAAAATATAGATAGATTGGAGAGTTAGGCAGAGAAATGGCAGATGGAGTTCAATCCAGGCAAATGCGAGGTGATGCATTTTGGAAGATCCAATTCAACAGCGGACTATACGGTCAATGGAAGTGTCCTGGGGAAAATTAATGTACAGAGAGATCTGGGAGTTCAGGTCCATTGTACCCTGAAGGTGGCAACGAGGGCGATAGAGTGGTCAAGAAGGCATACAGCATGCTTGCCTTCTTCGGACGGGGTATTGAGTACAAGAGTCGGCCGGTCATGTTACAGTTGTATAGGAGTTTGGTTAGGCCACATTTGGGATACTGCATGCAGCTCTGGTCTCCACATTACCAGAAGGATGTGGATGCTTTAGAGAGGGTACAGAGGAGGTTCACCAGGATGTTGCCTGGTATGAAGGGTGCTAGTTATGAAGAAAGGTTTAGTAGATTAGGATTGTTTTCGTTGGAAAGACAGAGGTTGAGGGGGGACCTGATTGAGGTCTACAAAATTCTGAGAGGTATGGACAGGGTGGACAGCAACAAGCTTTTTCCAAGAGTGGGGGTGTCAATTACAAGGGGTCACGATTTCAAGGTGAGAGGGGGAAAGTTTAAGGGAGATGTGAGTGGAATTTTTTTTATGCAGAGGGTGGTGGGTGCCTGGAACGCTTTGCCAGCGGAGGTGGTAGAGGCGGGCACGATAGCATCATTTAAGATGCATCTAGACAGATATATGAATGGGCGGGGAACAGAGGGAAGTAGATCCTTGGAAAATAGGCGACAGGTTTAGATAAAGGATCTGGATAGACGCAGGCTGGGAGGGCCGAAGGGCCTGTTCTTGTGCTGTAATTTTCTTTGTTTTGTTCTTACCTACCACAGAATTCCTTGACTACCCAAATATCCCCTCCTCCGAGTACACTCCCATTTCCCAAACACCCACAGACACCCTACTCACACCCCCAGCCCCAACAGAACATCCACCTCCAAGATTTGAGAACCCACGGGATCCCCCAATCTTCACGGGACCCCCAACTATAATCACTGCCCCTAACTAACCCCCCCGATTCCACATCCAGCCCCAACCCCTGATTGCTTTTCCCACCCCTGACTATAATCTCAGCCCCTGACTTCCCAACTTCTTCACCTGACAGCCCTCTCCAGCCCCCTACTCATCCCTTGACTGCCCTTCCTCCCCCCAATCATGCCCCCAAACTTAGCTTATCCCCTACTGCCCTGCCCAATGCCTGACTACATTCCAAAACCTGAATGACCTCCTTGCGGCCAACAGAAACTTCACCCCCGAAACCCTCCCACCAATTTGACGGTCCTCTTCAGCCCCCAACTGCAACCACCCTGACAGCCCTCTCACCCCCCAACTCCACACTCCCACCCCCCCCATCCCCGAACACCCCCCTGCATTCCCCACCCACCCTATAGACTATTCCACCCCCCTCCAACCCTCCGGTTGTGTCTCCCCAGCCTGACTACCCCTTCACCCATCAACTGTGCTCCCCACACCCCGACACGCCCACCGACCACCTAACCACTCCCCCCCCCCCCCCCCCCCCCCCCCCCCCCCCCTTACTGACCACCCAGACTCCTGTGAACATCTTGTCACTGTTCACCTAACCGCCCCCTCACTTCACTGGCCATCCAACTCCCCCCCCCCCCCCCCACCCACCCCAACACCCCCCGACGCATCCTACCCCACAAGACCCCTCCTTCCCCTCCCCGAAACCAATCTTTCCGACTTCCATGAGAACCTTATCTTCTCCCTGGCAGCTAAGCAGCTGGACCTTAAAAACTTTCATAGAATTTACAGTGCAGAAGGAGGCCATTCGGCCTATTGAGTCTGCACCGGCCCTTGGAAAGAGCACCCCACTCAAGCACACACCTACTCCACCCCATCCCCTTAACCCTGCAACCCCAGTAAGCTTTGTGGCAATTAGTGCCTTATGAAAATGAGAGTCCTCCTCCTCATTGAGGTTGCGGCCCTGGACCAAATGCTGGGGGAACGAGCTGCGCTGCACATGGTCTTACCCTGCCTGATTCAAGAGGCAGGGCGATTTAGGAATGCCTGTATTTCCAAGTAAGTCACCACGATCGGAGGGGGCAGTCCGACTCAATGGCTACTCCACCAGACGTTGCGGCCCGCTGTTGCCTTAAATGTGGGGAGGGTGTGGGTTGTGGTTCATTTCTGAGGCAGCCCCATGCTGAGTTTTATGTGGGAAGGCAGAGGAATGGTAAGTACAATGTAAGCAGGTGGGAAGTCATTCCTTACAGGAATGTGCATGTGTTCTGTATTTATTTGTTAATTGTGGTGATATGATTTGCATAGCTGTCTGCCATTGGTGCAGAACACCGGCTTACCATTGGCCCTGGTCGGTCATGTGCCTCTCGACCGATTGGTTGAGACCAGTCATGTGACAGCTCTCCGATTAGGGGCTGGTTTAGCTCACTCGGCTAAATTGCTGGCTTTTAAAGCAGACCAGCAGCATGATTCAATTCCCGTACCAGCCTCCCCAGACAGGTGCCGGAATGTGGCGACTAGGGGCTTTTCACAGTAACTTCATTGAAGCCTACTCGTGACAATAAGCGATTTTCATTTCATTTTCATTTTCATTGGTCGAGAGGCTGAGTTAACCACGCCTCCATACCGAGGTATAAATAGTCGGAACGCCAGGCGGTCGTCCATTTTATTGTAGACAACCGCAGGGCTAAGTTCTAGCTTATTAAAGCCTAACTTTTGTATAGCAACTTGTCTCTCGTGCAATTGATGGCTGATCATTAATAGTGGTCGAAATTTCCTCATCTGCCAGCAGCAGGAATCATGGTGGGCAGCGCAGCAATGTTTGGCGGGTGGCCAAATACCAGTTTCCCAACATCGGGAATTCAGGTTGGAATCTTGTGCCCCTGACTTTCCTGGAGGTTTAAACGCGGGTTCGATTTCCAGCTGATCACACCAGAATCTTGAACCCTCTACACATTTAGTGCTTCCCCAGTGGGAATTTAGAACTTTAGGTTTCATGACTGTGTTTGTGAGGGGCATGCATCTAGCAAGGTGGACTTCATCCTGGACTTTCAGATCAGTAGACTAGCATTAGCTATGTGGAGAGGCTGAATAGACTCGGACTGTTTTCATTAGAAAGAGGAAGGTTGAGAGGTGATCTGATAGCGGTCTACAAGATTATGAGGGGCATGGATAGAGTGGATGGGCAGGCACTCGTTCCCAGGATGAAGGGGCCAGTCACCAGGGGGCATAGGTTTAAGGTCCGTGGGGCAAAGTTTAGAGGAGATGAGCGAGGCAAGTTTTTTTATGCAGAGGGTGGCGAGTGCCTGGAATGCATTGCCAGGGGAGGTTGTGGAAGAAGATACATTAACGGCGTTCAAAAGGCATCTTAACAAACACATGGATAGGATGGCTATAGAGGGATACGGCACAAGGAAGTGCTGAGGGTTTTGGCCAAGGTAGGTATCATGATCGGTACAGGCTTGGAGGGTCGAAGGGCCTGTTCCTGTGAAGTATTGTTCTTTGTTCTTTAGCCTTCCTATCACACTGTCATTGAGAGATCTCAGCTGCCTGTCACACATGCTGCACTCAGGTCAGGCATGGGGAAAACATAGAAAATAGGAGCAGGAGTAGGCCATTTGGCCCTTCGAGCCTGCACAACCATCCATGGCTGATCATGCAAATTCAGCATCCCACTCCCACTTTCTCTCCGTACCCCTTCATCCCTCTAACTGCAAGGGCCAAGGGTGAGACCGAGCCAGGCCCTTGGGCACAGTCATGGAGAAGAGTCGAAAGAGTGAATGCCCCATGAGATTCAACGTGTTCCTTGTGGCTGCATAATTAATGAGGAACAATGCAAGACAAATCGCCCTACTCGCCAGCGGAAGCCACTCTTGATTTTCTTTTCTGCCGCTGCATTTCGGCCACAGAATGGAAAATTCCACCTTAATTAAAATCAGCAGTTATAATGATTGCTTCAAGTGTCTACTTGGGATGTCCAGGGAGCTGCCTCCTCCTGCTAACCGTTAAATTGTCCACCATGATTCACAGCTGGATGTGGCAGGGCTACAGATCACATCAGTAATGGTGGGATCATCTGGCTCTGCCTATAGTATGCTGCATCACTGTTTAGCACTGTTTAGTCCTGTATTGTAGCTTCAGCAGGCTGACACCTTTTTAGGCGGTACAGTAGCACAGTGATTAGCACTGTTGCTTCTCAGCTCCAGGATCCCAGGTTTGATTCCTGCTTGGGTCACTGTCTGTGTGGAGTCTGAACGTTCTCCCTGTGTTTGCGCGGGTTTCCTCCGGGTGCTCCGGTTTCCTCCCACAAGTCCCGAAAGACGTGCTGTTAGGTGAATTGGACATTCTGGATTCTCCCTCTGTGTACCCGAACAGGCGCCGGAATGTGGCGACTGGGAGCTTTTCACAGTAACTTCATTGCAGTGTTGATGTAAGCCTACTTATGGCAATAATAAAGATGATGATGATTATTATTTTAGGTACTTCTGGTACTCCTGCTGACATGCTCTTCCATACTCCCCATTGGATTAGGACTGGCAACCTGGTTTGGTGATAACCTGGTAATGATTGAGTGAGGGATATACGGGGCTATTTTATACTTGTTTTCATCCCTCTGTCTGAGTATTAATATATTGTGTATACAGTTCACAGCTTATTCCTGTTAATTCATATGTGCTTCATCTAAATTTGCACTCCACTCATTGTTTTTCCCCATATAATTTCCACTCTGGATTAAGCCTTGGCTCCGTGGTAACATTCTCACCCCCAAGCCAGAATATTGTGGCCACAAACCCCATTAGATCCTAGAGAGCAGGAGACCAGAGTTCTGGTCTGCCAGTATTGGGGTGGCTTCCAAAAAGTTGCCAATCCATTCCCCCGCCTATCACATGCTGCCAGTCCGCCTTCCGAGGCCAACAATCTGTCCACGTGAAAAGGGCATCTTCGATGTGGAAGCAGGCTGGACCATGATCTTCTGGAAGTAAAGAGCAGCAAATGAAATAGATTGTCCAATGTGTCACTACGTACAGAAGAGATGGAAGGATAGAAATTTCCTGGTTCAAGGGCTGCTGGGCTTTAGTCATGTTGAGAAACTAAAGGAAGAGGGATCGTTCTCCTTAGGAAATTTAGTAAGGTGCTCAAAATCATGAAGGGTTTTGTTGAAGTAAATAGGGTTAAATTATTTCCATTGGCTAAAGGGTTAACAATAAAGAGGGTGCAGGTTTAAGACAATTAGCGAGAGAGCCAGCGTGGAGATGAGAAGGATTTATTTTATTCGACAAGCTTTTATGGATATAGAAAGTGCAGCCAGAAAGGATGCAGAGGGGATGTAATAGGAACCTTCAAAAGGGAATTAGACTTGAAAGGGGAAAATAAATTACAGGGCTACAAGGGGAAAGAGCAAGGGAGTGGGACACTTACGTTGCTCTTTCAAGCAGTGGACATAAACACGGCGGGCCAAATGGCCTCTTTCTGTGCTGGGCCATTCCATCAAATTTTTGATTTATAAGCCAAATCAATTTTTGATTTATAAGTCAAATCTTCTTACCACAAAATATGACCGAATTACCAGAGTTTTACAACTGAGAGTCACCAAAATTTAGGACAGTTACTTATCTGTTAAAATCAAATGTTCACAAGGGAGGTGACCTCCATTGTGGTATTTAATGAAAGTTATCGAAATAAAACTAGGTTGAGACCATTATAAGCTTGTGTGATTTATGGTGCCATCAAGCCCTTGACTGTGATCTTTAAAAGTCTGTACTGTGTTCTGCCCTTCATTTACTTTCTACATTTAGTGCACAGAAAAAGTCAACTTTGTTATTTCATCAATAGTGCAATATGTGCATTGTTTTCCAATACATTCCAGTACCGGCCTCCCTGAACAGGCGCCGGAATCTGGCGACTCGGGGCTTTTCACAGTAACTTAATTGAAGCCTACTCGTGACAATAATTATTATTGTTAATTAATAGTGCATTCCCAATGCAGGCAATTATACAGAAAAAAGGGAGAATGCTTCTTTAATTAATTGACTCTCATTAAATGTAAAGATGCTCAGTGTTAATAAATAATACCTGCTGGCATTAATGCAGCTGCTGGAGAAGGAACAGAGAAGTGTCACTTTAATTATTGCAGGAATATTAGATATAAAGGTGTACACCCTTAATGAATTATGCATGCTGATATTAATATAATTATGCATGAGAGACAGCACAGTCTCTCATTATTTCAGCATTATTGAAAATAAGGTAGACACATTTCATAAACTATGCATTGAGTTTAAGAGTGAAGAGGTTAAAAAAGCCCAGCTAATATACATTGTGCAGCAATTCAGATTACAGATCAAAATGGGCTCTTGGGCAAAGTCTCAGAGCTTGTGAACCATATTGGATTCTGCACTTTGATCATGATAATAGAGATGTGGTTGTATATCCGTAAAAACTAAAACATCTGAATTGTGCAATGAAACTGGTTTCAAAACACATTCAAGTGATTCTACCACATCAAACGTGTGAATACTTCACTAAGTCAATTATAGAAAGGAAGGACATTTGGCCCATCTAATTATTTCGACCTAGAATGACTCTACATTCCCTGTCTTCAAACATCCTAATTCCAGGACCCCTATCTGCAATACTTTATCTGGAGTACCATTCCACAGGTTGAGGATTTCCTGATATTAAGGGTGGGATTCTCCGGTCGCTGACTCCAAAATCGCGTTCGGCGATCAGAGAATACCCGTTTGCGCCGAAATCGGGGGGTGGAGATGCTTTTGCGATGCTCCGCCCCCTCAAAAATGGCGTACTTGGGGAGTACACTGCACACCTTATCGACAGCCTCAGCAAGTCACCTAAGGCCCTCCCCCAATGCTGACTTCCCGATAGCGTGGGACACGTGCGCTATTTTTTTTCATGAACCTGGAGTGGCGATTGCGGACTGAGTCCAACGCCGCCACAGTCGGTGGGGAGGCGTTCCGTGGGCAAGGGGGTTCTTTGGCGCGGGCTGGGGGCACTGGTGGGGGATGGTCCGAGGGTAGCGAGCCTGGTCAAAGGGAGGTAGTTTTTGTCAGGCCAGGTCTGCGCGCGGCCGGCGCCATGTTGCGCTGCGCATGTGCGGCCACGGACCAGCCAATCCTCTGGCCATATCCGCGGGTAAAGTCAGGGGCTTTAAAGGAAGTCGAGACAGAGATGATAGGGGACGATCGTGGGGCGTGGGGTTGAAGACATCACAGGGAGAGAAGCATGTTAGCTCGGGTGTGGGGGGAGGCGGCGTCACAATCCTCCAACCACTCCTGTCCCACACACAGTACCACATTGATCCATAGCTGCAGGATCTAGACCTCTTACTCCATTAGCTGCCATATTTACTGAGACCAGGGAATGTGATGAAATAAAAATGGTTGCTCAATTCTGCCCTCATTAACATATTTAAATAACTATTTCAATTCTCGAGAGCAGGTTGATTGCCCGGACCCGGCCCAACCCCTCCCTCAACCTTCCTGTTGTTAATGGTTGAGATAGTTGGGATTAGGTTCAGATTCTTGTCTCTTAAATATCTCCATGGTGTGAGTCACCCAACCCCTCATTGTAACTCGTATAAAGAAAGAAAACTTGGATTTGTGCAGCAGACAGATCAGCATTTTGGTTATCAATTTATAACATTAGAAGGTTGGCTATTTTATTGTTATAATAATTACAACCAAAGTGCATTGATCTAATAATGGAACAATGGTACTTTGATCAGTAATTACTTTTATTTGAGCAATTAATTATCGTAAAGTTGAAATTCATTAATACAAGGATGTTTGTCAGTGCTGTCGAATTGATCAATTTCCCATTTCAGGGACTTTGGGCCGCGTTCCTAGTTCTGGAGGTTAAGTGCTGACGCTGGGACTGAATCAATGGTGTTCTTCGATCCCGTGAGCAGCACCGGTCCCGAAGCCACATAAAATCGTGCAATTCCAACGAACGCTGGTGTGTGATTAGCCGGGTTCGGGAAAGGCATTGGAGAGCCTGACAAATTGCAGCTGCAATTCCCCACACACCCTTCCCAGCCAAGAAGGTGCCACCCCGAAGAGCGGCACTGAAATTCACAGATGCCAAGCTGAAGCCCCTGTTGGACGCCTTGGAGGGTGGGTGAGCATCCTGTTCCCCAGGGTGGGAAGGAGGTTGCCACTCACGGATGTCTGCACGGATGCAGGTGGCAGAGGCCGTGAGTGCGTATGCCCCACTGCTAGGCCAACTACTCCACCACCACCGCTCCCCTGGCACTAACCCCCGTCCCAAACCCATCAGCGTCTCCCACCTCCCCCCCTTCCCGGCCCATGTGGCCCCTCACCAGGTGAACCTTAGGCAGCACTGGGCGAGGATGGGCAATCCCCCCCCCCCAAGCTAGATAGGGTGGGTCACCATCACCACCGTGCCCGTGGCAGCACCCCCATTCCACACACCCGTAGCCCTCATGCCCTTCCCCCCAGGCCCCCAGAGGATGATCGAATCCCACCCGCCAGCAATCTGTGCGCACCCCGCCCTGTACCCCATACTGCCCGCCATGGCCAGGTGCCCTGCACACACAGGCCATCAGCCTCCTGTGCTGCCCCTGTCAGAGTGTCTTACACTATGCCTCCAGGAGAAGGTGGCACACAACCACAGAGAGTGGGATAGGACTAGAGGGGGCCCGCCGGACCTGCGGCCCCCTCACCATCGCAGAGCAGAGGATGTTGGACCTGAACGTTGGGGTCGGAGAGCGCGCAGTCACCGAGGAGGAGGTTGGCGTGGGGTAACCAAGTGAGCTAGCAATGAACAGCAATGACCCCTTTCCGCGTGTGGAACCCTGCCCCCCACCCCCACCCCACCCCCACCACTCCCACCCGCGTTCAAACCATGCATCTTGCCTTATGTCTTGCAGGATCACCTGGCGACAAGGTGGGTCCATCGGGGGTCCGGCCACACCCCTCCCCCGCCAGAACCCTGAGATACATTCAGCGACAAGATAGGAGCTGTTAGTGACCCGTACCCCCAGCTGCGACCCCGTACCAGCCGAAATGTGGTGACTAGGGGCTTTTCACAGCACTCTCAACCATCCCAGAGGTACTGACCTCGGTTGGGCATGTAAGTCAAAAGCCTCCTGGGGCACTATCTGGTGTGCACCACACACATGATGCAATATATCAGGTGGAGGTAGGGGATGGAGGGTGAGAGGCGGTCCAATCCCAGAGGCTAACTGCTGTCCAAACTGGTCTCGGGCTTCTGGAAAGGACAATTCCATCAATGCTGGAGATGCAGTCTCACAGCCAGGGACTACATGAAGGGGTGTCAGCAATCATCCAGAGCCTGCAGGTGCAGTTGGAGGAGTCCAGCCACCTGCAGGGGCAGGAGGCGGTGCCGACCATGTGCGCTGCCAAGGGCAACACTGCAAGGGTGGCATCCGCATTGGAGGCCTTGGGTGCGGCGGTCCCAGACATGGGTCAGGATGTCCAAGGCCTGGGGAACTCTGTGTGGGCGGTGGCCAAGACCCAGAACAGGGACACCATGGCACAGGCAGCCATGTACCAGGGCCACATGGACATCACTGCGGCCCTCTCGAGCACGGCCCAGACACAATGGGCCATGGCTGCAGCATGGCCACACACTGGCTGATCTGAAACAGACACAGAGCGACCTGGCATGGTCCCTGAGTGACGTGGCACAGTCCCAGAGGCCAGAATCGCGGTTCGGTCAACGGAGAATCCGGAACTTTGTGACCTCGTAGAGCAGGTTCAGGTCAGTTATTTCAATTTTTTTCTTTATTAAGGGGCAATTTAGCATGGCCAATCCACCTACCCTGTGTGGGGGTGAGACCCACACAGACACGGGGAGAATGTACATACTCCACACAGACAGTGACCCGGGCCGGGTTGAATCGGGGTCCTCGCCGCCACGTGGCAGCAGTGCTAACCACTGCACCACCATGCCGCCCTTCAGGTCAGTTATAACACAGCAAAGTACACAGTTACCCTTTCCTTGTGCGTCATTCCCTTGAGCAGCATAACATCCCCACACCAGCCATTCTAATTAATGCTGCTTTGTGCTTCTTACCTGTCCTCATGAAGAGCTAGATTAAGTCTTTCATAAATGTTTCACGTAGCACTCTCACAGCTAGGAGGGGAGATTTCCAGCTAATCAGTCTGCACTGGGTTCAAACCTGCACTCTAAAGGCAAAGGTACAGCATGCTAATCCATTGCACTGACCTGTCCCCTATCCAATTATTCTTATTAAAGAATGTGATTCCCATACAAATCAATCAGAGTCTGAGTAAACAGTCCTATAAATTAATAGGGCCATGGATGGAGGCAATACACATTCATCGGACTAATTGCATTTTTACCATTCCACAGATATTTCTTAATTTCAGTTTGATCCCTTTGTTCTTATTCCTCATAAATAATTGATCAATAGATCTGGCTGCCTGAAAAAACGGCAAGTGACTCCAAATATGTCAGTCTGTGAATGTTACCATTATGAATGTCCCTGCAGATAACACGTGTCTTCAGGCCAGTTCAATTAATTATTTCTGGCGGATCTATAAAGAATCAATTTATGCAAAAGCTATCACCATATTCATTCGTTTCCATTAAATCTAGTATATCCTTACAACACCAGCACAAAGAAGGTTCTTAAAACGGGCAGCACGGTATCATAGTGACTAGCACTGTGGCTTCATTGCGGCAGGGTCCCAGATTTGATTCCCGGCTTGGGTCGCTGTCTGTGCGGAGTCTGCACGTTCTCTCCGTGTCTGTGTGGGTTTCCTCCGGGTGCTCCGGTTTCCACCCACAGACCAAAGACGTGCAGGTTAGGCCATGCTAAATTGCCCTTAGTCCAAAAAGGTTAGGAGGGATTATTAGGTTGGGGGGATAGGGTGGAAGTGAGGGCTTAAGTGGGTCGATGCAGACTCGGTGGGCCAAATGGCCTCCTTCTGCACTGTATGTTCTATGTAAAAGGCAGTGCTGCTATAAACTTCCAGTTGCAATAATGGAATATCAACATGTGGAATCTAGGCAGCGATTTACCAACGGTGTCCGGCCGGATTCGGGATGGGATGCAACCTGTATATCCCACGAGAGGCCTTTTCCGGGATTCCCAACGATCATTACGTCCCGTGAGATCTAACGGGGTCTCATGAGACGTCGTGATCTGGATCCCACCACAAGTGTGGGACCCAGACTTGCAGACTTAAGTGAACTCCGCCGACGCCAGATTGAACCAGCGCCTGGATATACTAGCCTTGCTCAGGAGACCCGAGCGGGGCGCCATTTAGCACAAGTCCCCACAAACAGGGACCAGGAGGAACGGCGCTTGGGGTGGGGGGGGAGGGTCTGGCAGGCGTTCAGGGGCCCCTGGGTGGTTGGTATCTGGGCAGGGTGGCACCCTGGCACTGCTGATGCCACCTGAACACAATGGCACTGCCAGATTGGTACACTGGCAGTGCCACTTGGGTGACAACCTGGAACTGCTGGAGTGCCCAGGTGGCACTGCCAGGGGTACTGCTGGCATGCCAGGCTGGAATTTTGTCCGCAGAGATCGGGCCTGGGGATGCCCTGCCCATAAGAGGTGTGGAGTAAGGGGGTGGGGAGGCTCAAGGCCCTCCCAATAGGTGAGTTGAGGCGTTGGGGAGGTCGCATTGGGGATTCAAGAGATCGGGGCTCCTCAGTCTAGGAAATGTGGCTGAGTGCGGCCTTGGCGGAGTGTTCCCTGCTGAGGCCTGAAGAAATAACTGAGTGTCATTAGATAGCGGGGTCATTTCTGGTGCTACAAACGCTGGGAATGACCCCACTAATTCCGCTCAGAATGGACTCAGTTTTTGGTTAGATTGTGCCCCTGGTTCCTTGTTAATGCAAAGTATATAATTTCATCCAGATCTTCTAATTGTTCTCAACTGGGATGACTAGTACAAGAGCATTTTGTGAAAACCTGAGCAGCTAATGCCCAATCAGAGCTTATGTTAAGGAGATTTAAATCTCCTTCAACACAATGATGCCTACTTCTTTATTGCATCAGTTCTTGCATTTGTTACAAACACCGGACTTTGCGAGACGTTTATGGTTCAATATATTTCCATTAACTTAAGGTGAAGCGGAATGTTCTGGAAAGGGAGAAAGTGATGCAGGCCCATGTGATCTGGGGGAGGAACTCCAACCAAAACCTCCTGATATCAAGTGACAGTTTTCACAATTGACACAGTAACCCACAGAAGGGGAATTGAGATATGGGAGAGAAACAATGCAGTTAGTGCTGTGTGGAGAAGAAAAGCAACTATTGCTGTGAAGAGCAGTGAAGGACTGTTTTGAGATAACAACCAAGCAGGAAGCTTGTGAGAGTTTGTTTGCTATTCAAAAGGAAAAGAGTAAAAGAGACGGAACTTCTGGAGATTTAAGGAAAGTCCCCAATGTGGTCCTTGCTGGTGAAAGTCAGATGAGGAAGACTCAGACTGAGTAGAACATTTTTAGAAGAACACTGGAAGTGGGCAGCACGGTAGAACAGTGGTTAGCACAGTTGCTTAACAGCTCCAGGGTCCCCGGTTCGATTCCTGGCTTGGGTCACCTTCTGTGCGGCGTCTGCACGTTCGCCCCCGTGTCTGCATGGGTTTTCTCCAGGTGCTCCGGTTTCCTCCCACAGTCCAAAGAAGTGCAGGTTAGGTGGATCGGCTATGCTAAATTGTCCTTCGTGTCCAAAAATGTTGGGTGGGGTTACTGGGTTATGGGGATAGAGTGATAGTGTGCGCTTGGGCAGGGTGCTCTTTCCAAGGGCCGGTGCCAACTCGATTTGCTGAATGGCCTCCTTCTGCACTGTAAATTCTATGATTCTAAGATTCAATTTAGTGCAGCAGGAAGAAATAAGTCTGTTGGAGAGTCAGGAGTAACTTTTGACTTGTTCTTATACATCTTTCAGAATTGCGGTGAACAGCCAAAGGATTGGAAGATGCATCTTGGCTGTGTTAGTTAATATGGAAGCAACGCCCAAAGTCTTCCACCTTCGATTGCAGCTTGGATTTCCCAGTGCCGCTGAGTGTGAATGGAGTTTTGGCTGGAACGCCACATTCTCCGTTCTCGCTCATAATAGGTTCTGCCGCGAATGAGACCAGAGAATTTGCCCAACCTTACTTCAGTTCAACACTTTAGCTATCAGTTAAGGAACGTTTGATATACATTGGGCGGAACCTTACCAAAAAATGGCAATGTTTCAGTTCCAGTGAGAAAATCGCACCCCATTGAATTCCATCTGTTGTTACAGTAAAAGTATGAAAACGTGAAATATTTTACTTCAATAATTTGCATCGGTTGCTGGGAAATGAATCCTTTTTTTAACGTTCCCGGTCTCTACGGGAAAAGTAAACTGGTTTGTTTTTGCTAGCATGTTATGGCAGCCTAAAACCACAGTGTTTTGTAGTTCGGAGCCTCCAGGGGTGGAGGATTAGGCTGGTGGTGAATCATATTTTAGTCCCAAGAAAGGAAAAATTGCAGAGAAGTTGCTCTGCTTTAAGAAAATGTGATTAAAAACATCAGGTGCGGCAGAACTCTTCTGAGATAGCACACTTCTGCTTTAAGGAACTTGTCTGAATTTTATCTCTTACATCGAAACAAATTCTCCGCCTCCCCAGCTGTGTGTTTCTCAGCAGCACGACATACCCACAGCGGGATTCACCGTTCCCACTGCTGGCCAATGGGACTTCCCATTTTGCCCACCCCATGCCGCTGGGAAACCCGCGGGCTGGGATACGCTGTCGGCGGGACAGAGAATCCCACTGGCAGAGAATTTGCCCCATGAACTCTAAAGTTCCCAAAGGCATATCTTCCAACCTGTAATTTCTGTTCATTTTAGATTGTTGTGTGTATATTATTTTAACTTTAAACATCACAAAGTGCCACACACTCCATATACCATGAACATTTCTGTGGTACAGGAACAGCACCTATTTTTCAATTAGGCAGTCTGACGCCTTCTGGAATCAACATTTGAGTCCAACAGGTTCAGACCATGAATTCTGTTCCCATATTTAGTTTGATTTTTTTTTGCGATGTTCTAGTCTGAATCTTGTTTTTCACATTTTTGCCTTTGGACAGTTAATTATTCTGCCACACAAGCTGGAGAAATAGTTTCTTTCTTTCATCAACCATTACCACTCCCTTTGCCTTGTGCTCCATGACATCTTCTGTCATTTACTCTCTCTGGTTTATACCCAATCCCAGAGCTTACCTTTAGTTCTTCCCTCCCATCCCCTCCTTTAACAGCATAAAACCCATCAACCTCTGTTGGTCATTAAAGCATAGGAAATAGAAGCAGGAGGAGGCCATTTAAGTCTTCGGGTCTGCTCCGTCATTCATTTTTATGGCTGATCATCCAAATCAGTAACCTGGTCCTGCTTTCCCCCCATATCCTTTAATCCCTTTAGCTCAAAGTGGATAATTGATCATAATTAGTAGTTGGTAATATATGTCTCATAGTTATCGGAGTTATCACGCATTTATTTTATAATAAAACATTTCAACTAGTCAAGAACCAGACGTCCTATTGTGCATAATTCCTGCCGGTCAAGAACCAGAACGTAACATGGTACCAGGTTTGAAGATCAGCTAAGGAAACAAGATTCTTTGAAGACTCGAACAGCTCAAGATAACTCCTACGAAGAAAAAATAAAAAATCTTCTTCTAACCTATCTACCTCTAACTACTATAAGGTTAGGTTAGTAGTAGTTAACTACTAACCTAATCTTCTAACTTCTATCAGGTCATACTCAGCGCACTGCTAGGCTTTGAAGTCCAGGATGGAAGGTCTGAAAGCACCACACCAGCTTTGCGTCACCGGTAATGTCGATGGGAATTGGTGCCTTTTTGAACAGCAATTCCCCCTCCACATTGCAGCCCTTAGTCTGCAGGCACAGCCTGGTGAGAGGCGCATAGCGTTGCTGCTCACTGTAGCAGGTTCACAAGCGACAGAAATATTTAATACATTATTTTTCGACAGCGAGGCAGCTAGCAAGAGCTTTGGTGAAGTTTTAAAGCAATTAGATCGGCATTGCACACCGATGAGATGTCTGAGCGCTACGTATTTTGCACACACACCCAGAAGGCAGGATCGTTTGACAGTTTTCTGTCGATTTGCAATTGAAGGCTCAGTCATGTAATTTTGCTTCCCTACAAGCGTCAATGATCCACAATCAAATCATGTTCGGGATTTGTAACAACACGATACGTACATTCCTGTTGCTTCCTATTTCAACTCACTGTCCTGCTCTCATGTTCACATGCCTGTCCTTGGCCTGCTGCAAAGTTCCAGTGAAGCCCAGCACACCTTCTGATTAGACACATTACAGCCTTCCAGGCTTAACATTGAGTTCAACAACTTCCGACTGTGACCTCTCTCCTCCACTTTCACCCCTTTTTTTATTTTCATTTTTTCCATTGATCTCTTTTTCCCTCACCATTGTTCCCCCTCCCCCCACCCCACTTGGGCCATCTGTTCTTAGTTGCCCTTTGACACACGGCTCACCTTTGTTCTGCCATTCACACATTCTAATCTCTTTTTGTGCCACTATCAGCAGCCTTCTTAGCCTTAATCATCTCCATTTACATTCCTTTTATCTTCTGTCCTCAACATATTTGTCAATCTCCACCTAACGCTGGCCCCCTATCCAGTCCTATTGTGCCACGCCTTCCACAACAGTATAAACCTGACCCTACTTCTCTCTAGCTTTGACGAAGAGTCATCCAGACTCATACATAGAAACATAGAAACACTCGAAACAAAAACTTTGCTCTTTGTGGTCTTTATAAATGACTTGGATGAGGAAGTGGAAGGGTGGGTTGGTATGTTTGCCGATGACACGAAGGTTGGTGGAGTTGTAGATAGTGTTGAGGGTTGTTGCAGGTTGCAACGGGGCATTGACAGGATGCAGAGCTGGGCTGAGAAGTGGCAGATGAAGTTCAACCTTGATAAATATGAAGTGATTCATTTTGGAAGGTCAAATTGAATGCTGAATACGGGGTTAAAGGCAGGGGGCGGGATTCTCTGATCCCGAGGCTCAGAGTTGACGCCGTGGTAAATGCCGTCGCATTTCACGACGGGGTCAACATGCCCCCAGGAGCAGCGATTCTGACAGCTACAGGGAGCAAGCATGGCTGCAAATAAAGTGCTGATGAAGTGGCTTCCTGGGTGCAATTGACCTTTCAACTTTAACCTTTAGAGTGGGGTGACAGCGAAGTCTGGATGTGGTTAGATCCTGAGATACAGCTCTGTCATTTAAACTGACTCTCCCGTTCCTCATGCTCCCTCAATTAAGCTAGAGACCCATGAGGGAACCGATCTCCGGCCAGTAAATGGCATGATTTATTCTTCAAATTGTCTCAATCTGATTGTCCAAGGTAATGTATCGTGAAAAAGCAGACTTCTGCAGATTGGAGATGAAGTTATCCATTGTAAAAGTTCAAATATTTGTGACAGAAACCAGAGGGTGGTCTTCTGCAGATGGTGATTGACTGACCATGTTCACCATGATAGTTTGCAGCTTTGGTATCCTGCCCTACTGCAGATACATTTCTTTGTGTCAAAAATATTGGGGCGTTTTTCACTTGCAGTTTATTCTGAAAGATTGGCAGGATAAATCTCACTGGGAGAAATGCGCAGACAAACATTCAATAGTTGTTGTCGAAACTTTACAACATTTTTTCATGTTTATTTCATACGTTTTGGAACAGAATTGGCAGCAGGGTTGATTCTCACTTTCTGATTGCTGCATCCTTGAGTGTTGTGTGCCAATGAAAATTATTGCACAATGTAATGTCTGATAACCTCATGCAGAAATAATTACTGTTACCAATTGTACATTATCCCTTGAATGCACATAGATGTGTTCGTAACTACTTACAGCTTAAGATATATTTTTCCGGTAAGCCATTACAAGAACAGGAAGATACTATTAAAGAGAGAAAATAAATCATTTAGAAATGTTTTCTCTGTAAGGCCATCTGAAAATAATTTTCATAGGTTTGATTCATTTGAAGAGACCTTCAGCTATATTTTTGAAATGTTGGAATCATTTGTAAATGTCTCAATAATGATATAATTGGAACTCACAAATGGTTTCGGCAAAGGTCATTTTAAATTTCAAAATGCCAAATTGACCTTAACATAGATCTTCCAGTTTATTAAACTGCCTCATCATTTGCAGTTAGGTTGCTGGAAGAGATGTGGCAGCTGTTGAATGTTTTTAGATTTCTTCAATTCAATGTATACCTGAATATTTTTAAATTTAAAAATATTTATTTTAGATGTACAGTATTCCCCCTCAGCTTGCACCAAACAAACGATAACAGCCGTGTGGGGAAGCTGCTGTGAAAATCAAATAGAAATCTCATTAAGTTTTTGGAAGCAAAATCCATGGGCAGGATTCTCGCATTCGGCGGCAGGGTGTCCACGCCGCCGAAAACGCCATCACGTTTCACGACTGCGCTAACGGGCCGCTGGGAGTACCGATACTGGCCCCTACAGCGGGCCAGCATGGCGCTCGAGCGGCTCACGCCGCTCCAGCCTCCCATCCCGGTGAAAACTGTGCTCCGTGGGATCTGCGCATGGGCACTGGCGCCAACCCGCGCATGCGCGGTGTTCTCCCTCAACATGCCGGGCCCGACGCAACATGGTGCGGGTTTCATGGGCTAGCACGGAAGAAAATAGGCCCGGGGAGGGAGAGGCCGCCCGCTGATTGGTGGGCCCCGATCACGGGCCAGGCCCCATCGGAGGCCACCCCCAGGGTCCCACAGGCCACCCCCCGACCCTGCGCGCAGAGTTCCCGCCGGCCGTAACCAGGTGTGGACGGTGCCGATGGGACTCTGCCTTTTTAGAGCGACCACTCCGGCCCATAATCGGCGGCCCTGGCACATACAGTGGCCTGTGACCAGCGCCGCACCAAACGCACTGACGCCAATGGCGTCGATTCTCCGTTCTGCGGAGAATGGCGTGCCGGCGTCGGGGCGGCGTGACCCGGTTGCGGGGATTCTCCGGCCCGGCCCCGGTTTCATTTACCAACGTTGTTTTAAAAAAAATTTAGAGTACCCAATTCATTGTCTCCGATTAAGGGGCAATTTAGCATGGCCAATCCACCTAGCCTGCACATCTTTGGGCTGTGGGGACAAAACTCACGCAAACACGGGGAAAATGTGCCAACTCCACACGGACAGTGACCCAGAGCCGGGATCGAACATGGGACCTCGGCGCCGGGAGGCTGCAGTGCTAACCACTGCACCACCATGCTGCCCCTTTACCAACATTGTTGGGATGTTCCAGTTCCGGAAGTGTGCACAAAAAGGGGTGGCTGCCATATTGGTTCGAAAAGAACTCAAGAGGGGCTCGGCTCGTTTTACAACCCATTAGCGAAATTCGTGCCTGGGAGCATTCGAAGATCAGCTATATGTGCTCCTATTTCCTAGATCCAGAAAATCATGCCCAATAGTCAAGTCTAAGGTTAATAGTTTTACGCTGATGAGGAGCCATCTTTTGGCTGAATTGTGGAAGTAAAGTTGCTGACTATTGGCAGTTATTGGCAGCTGCTGCAGTTGTGCTGCTTTACTTCATTGTCTACTGGAGCACCAGGAAATGCAGGATTCTTGCTGGGATTAGAATTGACGCTGCTGCAACAGCAGAAACAGCAACCACAATAAGCACAGACATGTGAAAAGCTCAAAGAAGGTGACAAACACCACAAAGGGAGGCACGATGGAAAAGAGCGGCTCGGTGGCACAGTGGTAGCACTACTGCCTCGCAGAGCCAGGGACCCAGGTTCAATTCCGACCTTGGGTGACTGTCTGTGTGAAATCATGGAATCATAGAATTTACAGTGCAGAAGGAGGCCACTTGGCCCATCGGGTCTGCACTGGACTTTGAAAAGAGTACCCTACCCAAGCCCACGCCTCCACCCTATCGCCGTAACCCAGTGACACCACCTATCCTTTTGGACATCAAGGGGCAATTGAGCATGGCCAATCCACCTAACCTGCACGTCTTTGGACTGTGGGAGGAAACCGGAGCACCCGGAGGAAACCCATGCAGACACAGGGAGGACGTGAAAACTCCACAGTCACCCGAGGCCGGAATTGAATCTGAGACCCTGGAGCTGTGAGGCAGCAGTGCTAACCACTGAGCCACCATGCCGCCTCAAGTTAGCATGTTCTCCCTGTGTCTGCGTGGGTTTCCTCCCACAGTCCAAAGATGTGCAGGTTCGGTGGCTGTGGCCATGCTAAATTACCCCTTAGTGTCCAGGGATGAGCAGTTTAAATTACAGGATTAAAGGGAAAGGGTGGGATGGGTGGGGGAGTGGACCGGGAAAAAATGCTCTTTTGGAGTGTCAGTATGGACCTGTTGGGCTGAATGGTCCCCTTCTGCACTGTAGGAATTCTATGATTCGATGAAGTGCTGACTAGCCTTTGGGCTATGAGGATATTTTGCAACAGGGTATTTTCTCTCAACGTGACAGGCGAGCAATGTACGAGAAAGCTTACCTCCGCGGGCAGTAAGTGACTGACCAATGTGTACCTGGTGCAGCAGAGATGAGAGACCAACCTATGGGCATTTACATAATGTCAAGGTGATGATGGCCACATCCCAAAAGCCCCAGTACTTTTCCAGGCTGATGTCCAACATGGCCACCAAGTTGGCAGATGTCCTCCTCGCAAGGAGACAGCAATTCTGTCACCTCCCTCACGTAGACTGCTGATCAGAAGAGAGAGGTCTCTTGGATTTGTCTGCACGGCTGTGTGCAAGGTGGAATTGACTACACAGTCCTTGCCTTGAAATGTCCCGTGAAGAACCAACTAGGCTTCATAAGAAGAAGGGATTGCGCTCCAAAATGTTCACCGTCACAGACAAGTCAACAAAAATTATCCTGGCAAATGCCAGAATTTGCCTCTATAGCAGGAAAGTTGCAACCAGAAAATAAGGGGATAAAAATCAGTGTCTGGAAATAAACATGGGCAACATAATAAAATGACAGCACAGGAGACTAACAAGTTGAATCTGTGAAGCAGAACTGTCAGATAGACATCCTTACCTGTCATTAGTATTCAGTCCTGTAACTTTTCCCCTGGCAAAATGCACTACTCAACTCAAAATGAAGCATCATCTATTATCAGGCAAAGTTTTTTTCCTCATGGAAAAGCTTGATTCTGGCAGAATAATGTTGAGTGAAAGGCCTGCAATTATGAAGTGACAAAATGCCAGTGTAAATACATGATAGAAGAAGCTTTCAGTCCACCCATTAATAAGTAGATAACTAAAATTAAGTGTTATGACTAGTGTCAAAAGTACAAGTTAAGGAGTGCTCAGATTGTTGGTAATTCCTATTGCAGTAAATGACCATTTTTATTTGCATGAATTACAAATGCAGATACTATAGGACATAGCAATTACAAGCATGATTCATGAACTAGAGCAACAACTGAATCTTGTTTTATTGCCTCAGACAGAGACATATTGACTAGCTAACAATGTGAACATTTGCACTTTAGGAAGTGGTTCAGACCTCAAGCATTCCTATCATATCATTTTAGTCAATGACTTAACCTAAAGCTATAATTCTCTGATCGGAGTTGAAATGATGCATGAAACATCAGTTAAGAATTCAACTCAAGGGAAACAAATGCCCTGAAATGCTTTCAATTAGAGTTCTCTCTGTTTTAGCTAATGCATTAACTTTTTCATTTGAGAGAGTAAAATACTGTGGGAATAATTTTGGATCAATAAACCAAATATTCGTACAGTAGTTTCCTATGTTATAATTGTGGTGATATGCCTGTAGATAATATTACACATACTCAGCAGTGTGACCTCCCACCAGCAGGTGGCGTCAGAGATCGGTCAGTTGACATCCGGCTACTGCAGAAGGTAGTAAGGCATAGACGAGGACAGTCGCACATAAGGGTAGTTCCAGGAGAGTCTAATGTAACTTTGTGATAACTTGGTCGGTATACGGTTCTCACCATTACCTTACCTTGGGCTGGATTTTGCAAAAATGGGGCTAATTTAATAATAATCTTTATTGTCACAAGTAGGCTTACATTGTAATGAATCTACTATGAAATGCTCCTCGTCGCTACATGCCAGTGCCTGTTTGGATACAGCATGTCTTTCGGGACTAGTGGGAGGAAACCGGAGCACCCGGAGGAAACCCACGCAGACACAGGGAGAACGTTCAGACTCTGCACAGACAGTGACCCAAGCCAGGAATCGAATCAGGGACCCTGGAGCTGTGAAGCCACAGTGAAGCCACAGTGCAAACCACTGTGCTACCGTGCTGCCCTCTGTCTCATGCCAGCATAAAAACGCTGGTGTTTAACTCCCCAGTTTCCTACCAAAAATAAAATGAGATTCACCTACCTGTAGGGGACTAGCAGGGACCCAGGGAGCTTCACGCAGCTTTTGCTGTGAATACGGGCCCCAGCACTTCTGGTTCTGAGTCTGTGCATGTGCAGGGCGGCGGCCTCCAGTGGTCGCTCCAAGCACCATGGCGGACTCAGACCACGGACCAACACGGACAATGTAGGCCTCCCCGATTGGCCGTGGTCCGCTGCACCAGACTGGCCCGATTGCTGCCCTGGCCGCCCATAAGGCCACCCCCCCCCCCCCCCCCCCGTGCGCTCGATCCCCCCGCCCCCCACCAGAGCGGCCGCGGACTGAGTCTGCTCTTGCCGCGTGAGACTCCCGACCGGCTATACCACATTAGTTCCACGCCGTCGGGAACTCGGCCGGTCAGGAGTGGAGTATCGCTGGCAGGGCCTCTGACAATGGCCCCCCAGGCGTGCGGCGGGGCCCAGAGAACCGTGGGAGCACCGGGCCCGATGTGGTCGGGAACTTCGATTCTCCGCCCCCGAGCCAAACGCAATTTCGGCGCGGGGCTGCGGAGAATCCAGCCCATGTGTACATTAATAAATCATCAATCTGGTGAAGTCACCAGCAGTTCTGTAGAATCATTGCAAGACAAGATCACGAAACACAACAATAATGTCAGAGAACACGATTTCTCTCAGAGTTATACTGTGGATTTACTTCATTCTTCTTTCTTTGGGGTGAGTGGGCACAGGATGTTTTCGGCCGCAACTCTATGTCTGGCAACCATCCAGCCACCAAACAGCAGGAGCAATGATTTTTGTAAAACTAACGAGCTGAGGTCAGAGTTCTCTATCCCCAGGTTCCATGCTTTGGAATATCTGAGAACCGGCGAAATTCTTCAAGTAGGCAAATGTGTTGAAGTGATAGACTGCCCCAGGATTTAAAACCTGGCACCATCTGGCTAGGAGTTCAATCACTTAATGAGTGGAATGACTCCATTTCTTTGTATCTCTATCTCTTCATCTCTCTCGCCCCCGTCTCTCTCTCTCTTAATCTCTCTCTTTTTCCCTGTCTCTCTCTCAATTCTCCCCTCCCTCCAGCACAGACGCTCTCGCTTATGAGGAAGAGCGTGCGGAACTATTTGTCCTCCTCGCTCTGCAAGTATATAATAATAATAATAATTGTTATTGTCACAAGTAGGCTTACATTGCAATGAAGTTACTGTGAAAAGCCCCTCCTCGCCACATTCCGGTGCCTGTTCGGGTACACAGAGGGGGAATTCAGAATGTCCAAATGACCTAACAGCATGTCTTTCGGGACTAGTGGGAGGAAACCGGAGCACCCGGCGGAAACCCATGCAGACACGGGGAGAACATATAGACTCCACACAGACAGTGACCCAGCCGGGAATCGAACTTGGCGCTGTGAAGCCACAATGCTAACCACTGTGCAACCGTGCTGCCCTGGATGTGGTTAACAACAAAGTTCATACCCCGATAGTCACTCATAAGGGGCATATTTAAGTTGATGACTCACAACATTAGCTCCCTTCTCTCTCCCCAGATGCTGTCAGACCTGCTGAGGTTGTCCAGTATTTTCTGTTTTTTGTTAAAGATGATGAACTTCGATTCAAAATAAAATTTATTTTAAACCACATGCGTCAGTGCAACTGCCAGCCTTCATTGAAATTCATACATAATGGGGACAAAATTATGAAATAAAATTAATGAAAAACTTTGTAATGGAATTATATACCTGCTCTATTTAAGTAGGTTTATTCTACATCACACGCAAAAAAAAATCCTTTGGTTGTAAAATATGTATACCTTAGCAACTCAATATGGAATTATACCAGATGAATTGTTAGCTCTAATATATAAATATATTTATCACTAATCTAGTAATGGCATGCTTGAATTATCTTGAAGGTGTGGTGTTTAGACAGAGTGTGCGATCTGCTGACTGTTGCATCTGAAAGGTAACACGGCACGGTGGGTAGATGCCGGTAGATCTAACGTGATCCCACAAGACATTGTGATCTGAATCCCACCCATGTGACTGGGATCACTATTTTTCAAATCTGCACATTGGAGTGAGATAGCTAGTCTCACTCTAATATGTTCTCCCCTGATCGACCCAAGGATTTGGGATCAAACTACTTAATCTCGGAAACTTTGGGCGAGCGCCGTTCAGTTATGGCGCCCACAAATGGGGACCAGATAGAATGGCACTCATGGGGATCTCCCTGCGGATCGGCGGTCCCCAGGTGCTTTCCCTCTGGGCTGGGTAGCACCCTCGCACTGCTGGTGTCACCTGGGCACCTTGGCAGTGCCAGGCTAGCAGTGCCAAGGTGCCCAGGTGGCGTGGCCAGCTGGTAAGGGGCACTGCCATGGCACCATTCTGGCAGTGCCAAGGTGCCAGGCTGGCATTTTCCCTTGCTGGGTATCAAGTCTGGGAGTGCCTCGCTCATGTGCGCTGGGTTTGGGGAGCCCGTTATAGGTGAGTTGGGGCTTTGGGGATGGTTCAGAGGTCACTTCAGGGGGTGAGAGATTGGGGCGTCATATAAAAATGGGGTCCTGATCTCCTCCTGCACTGAGGAGTTCCGGCAAGCAGAGCTCCACAGTGCAGGAAACGGGACTAAGTGTGACCTCGTCAGGTTGTTCCCCGCTGAGGCCCTGAATTGAACCAGAGTCCCAGTAGATAGCGTGCTGTTTCACGGTGCTGCGATCGCTGGGATATACCCGGCCAAACCCGCTCGTCACAGGACTCTGTTGCAATTCGGTTAAATCGCGCCCAGATAGAACATTGTACAAGAGTGAAGTACTACAGATGCTGGAAATTTGAAATGTGCACCAAAAGTGGAAACACTTGGCGAAGCAACAGCATCTGCGGAGGACGAAACACAGTTAATGCTGCAGTTTAGTGACTTTTCATCAGAACTCTGCGCCCAAAACTGCTTTTGCTTAATTTATAGTATTTCTCACGATAAATGTCGGAAACGTAATGTCAGCAGATGCTGTCAAAAGCGTACCTGAAAAGCAATTTAAATATTCCAAAGTCATTGAGCCGCTTGGCAAATTAATACTTGTTAACTTCAATTAAGAACATAGCAGTGAGATTATGTTACTAATGTAAAATGTTCTCATTGCTGGGTACGATGCCCAAATATGATGTGTATAGCTAACTGAGCAATTTGGCTGTGCCAGCAAGGTCATGTTATTTACTTTGTGCAGTTAAGATTAGAGAATTGTGAATTGGGACCAATTATTGTAAATTCTAACCAACCAATCATTAATTATAGCTCTTGATTATTCATTCAGGTGCATTTGCAATTATTTTGCTTGTAACCATTCTAATTCTGTGTATATCCAGAGTTGAAATAATAATAATCTTTATTGTCACCAAGTAGGCTTACATTAACGCTGCAGTGAAGCTACTGTGAAAAACCCCTCGTCGCAACAGTCCTGCGCCTGTTCGGGGACAGAGAGGGAGAATTCAGTATGTCTAATTTGCCGAACAAGCACGTCTTTCACGACTTGTGGGAGGAAACCGGAGCACCCGGAGGAAACCCGTGCAGACACGGGGAGAGCGTGCAGATTCCGCACAGTGACCCAAGCCGGGGGTCAAACCAGGGGATTTTCACAGTAACTTCATTGCAGTGTTAATGTAAGCCTACTTGTGACACTAATAAAGATTATTATTATTAGATTTTGACATTTGAGATTTCTTTCCTCGAACCCAACCTAGGCAAATCTTCCAGCCTCCCTTTAAATCCTCACGAACTTGGCCTCTTCAATTTAAATATGAGTTCCCAGCTTCATTCTGTATGGTGAACAATAGGATCAGCATTTTCTCTTCTTCATGTGCAGGACTAGCTGCCTCTATCTCTTGCTCTCGCTCTCTCCGATTCTTGCAAACTGTAACCCGATACTACAATGGTTTCTATGGACTCTTCCCTTCCCAAAGCCTATCTCCATGGGAACATAAAACACATGGGCCTGGTATCCAGGTAGAAAAGACAATTGGCTGAACTTTAGATCCCGACTCCATTTGTGCTTGAAATTAAATAGACAGTTTGAATGATAACCATTCCTAAATTTTCTTGCCACAGATTTGAACATTCTGCACATTCTCGGCAAATCTTTTGACTTGTGCCCTTCTTGCTCCCACGGTAACAAAGCAGCCCAGTCTTGTTGTCGGGCAGAATTCAGAAGAGGTTCCAGGACGTCTTCACTCTTCTGTTTTATTTTAAATTGAAGAGCCAGTTCCAAAACATAATAATCTTTCAAAATTTGTATTTGTAATACTTTGCATAGGTGAAACATGTCAGCTTGAATCACCAGTCTGTGATGTGTTAGGTGATCTGAGCCAAGAAGCACATGAAGATGGCCATTGGTCATTGAGCTCAATGCACTTGTATTCCTACTTTAGATTGTGATTCAATACTAATGTCATGTGAGAGTACCCTTTAAAAAATGGGTATTTAAGAAATGTACCTTTAAGAAATGAAGCTGCTCATGTTACTGGAGTGATGTCAGAATGTGGGTGGAGCTGAGCTCTACGTCTGCTTTTTTAATTTCAGTTTGAGAAAGAGCTTGGGTGTCTGTGTTTTTCAGTGAGCTGAATCTGAAATTAAAAGTGAGCTGCACTGCTGTGATCTCTGCCATCAAAAGACTATCTATGGATCATTTGGCGAACTCAGAATTGTAAAAAGGTCTCAGTATTGAATGTAAACCCCAATGTGCTCCTGTTTGAAGGTTTGTTAAGTCTTTTGGGATGTTAAAAGGACAGCATATAGATTACTTAGTGTTGTATTCTTTGGGGGGTGTATTTGAATTACTGGTTGCTAAGATATTCACTGTTTGTTTTAAAAAGGTTAACTTGAGTTCATAGAATAAACATTGCTTTGTTTTAAAAACCACTGGTCCATTTTCTGCTGTACCATACCTGTAGAGTGAGCCGTGTGCTCCCCATACCACAATCTATTCAAAGTTGTGGGTCAGGTGAACTCCATGATACACTTTGGATTCTCTAAACACTGGCCCATAACTATTTCAAAAATAAAATGACAGAACAAGGAAATTAAAACTGCAGTTGCAAAAGGAAAATTTTAAAATGTTCCAATGGTAACAAACTTGTAAGTGAGGTAAAAAGTGAAGATGATATTATTTGACTGCAACAGAAACTAGATAGGCTAGATGAATGGACCAGAGGAGAGGCAGATGAAATTTAATACGAAGCTTGAGTTGATAAATTTTAGCAGAAGAAATAGAGACAGAGTCGAGTATCCTGGGACAGCGACACCTCAGCATTGGTCTTTGAAGATGGCAAAATAAATTGAGCAAAACAATGGCACAGTGATTAGCACTTTTGCCTCACAACGTCAGAGACTCCGGTTCAATTCCAGCCTTGGGTGTCTGTGTGGAGTCTGCACATCCTCCCTTTGTCTGCATGGGTTTCCTCCGGGTACTCCGGTTTCCTCCCACAGTCCAAAGATGTGCAGGTTGGGTGGATTGGCCATGACAAATTGTCCAAAATTCTATGATTAACCTAGGACAAAAGTTCGGCGCAACATCGTGGGCCGAAGGGCCTGTTCTGTGCTGTATTTCTCTAAGATGCTCTAAGATGTGCAGGTTAGGTGGGGTTATTGGTTTACAAGGGATAGGGTGGGGGAGTGGGCCGAGGTAGGGTGCTTTTTCAAGGGTTATGCAGACTTGATGGGCTGAATGGCCTCCTTCTACAATTTAGGAGTTCTATGGTTCTATGGAATAATTAGCAAAGCATCTGAAACTTTGGCCTTCATAAATAGAAATGCTGAGTACAAGAGCAGGGAAGTTATGTGGAACTTTTATAAGGTTCTGGTTAGGCCACAACTAAAGCATTGGATCCAATTCTGGTCACCAGACTTTTTTAAGAAAATATTTTATTAAGGCATTTAAAATTTAACATTTTAAACAAAGAGATTTAACAAACACAAACCCCCCACAATAACATACCCATCTCCCCCCCAAGCATAAACCCTAACTATCATGGTCCATGTACCTACTCCATCTCACGGTTCTCCCTTCATTAGATTTCCTACCTTTATTTGTCACTTCTGTGCCTCCCCTTTTTCGCACCCCCCCATCCCCTCCCCCCCTGCAGGTGGTCAATTTTCCTTGAAGAGGTCGATGAACAGCTGCCACCTCCGAGCGAATACCTGTAGTGAACCCCTTACCAGCGGTGTACCACAGGGATCAATGCTGGGTCCTCTGCTATTTGTGATTTTTATCAATGACTTGGAGGAGGGGGCTGAAGGGTGGGTCAGTAAATTTGCCGATGACACCAAGATTGGTGGAGTAGTGGATGTGGTGGAGGGCTGTTGTAGGCTGCAAAGAGATATTGATTGGATGCAGAGGTGGGCTGAAAAATGGCAGATGGAGTTTAACCCTGATAAATGTGAGGTGATTCATTTTGGTAGAAAAAATTTGAATGCGGATTACAGGGTCAATGGCAGGGTTCTGAGGAATGTGGAGGAACAGAAAGATCTTGGGGTTCATGTCCATAGATCTCTGAAGGTTGCCATTCAAGTGGATAGAGCCGTGAAGAAGATCTATCGTATGTTAGCGTTTATTAACAGGGGGCTTGAGTTTAAGAGTCGTGGGGGTTATGCTACAACTGTGCATGACCCTGGTGAGACCACATTTGGAGTATTGTGTGCAGTTTTGGTCACCTCATTATAGGAAGGATGTGGAAGCATTGGAAAGGGTGCAAAGGAGATTTACCAGGATGCTGCTTGGTTTGCAGGATAGGTCTTATGAGGAAAGGTTGAGGGAGCAAGGGCTTTTCTCTTTGGAGTGGAGGAGGATGATAGGCCACTTAATAGAGGTTTATAAGATGATGAGGTGGATAGATAGAGTGGACGTTCAGAGACTATTTCCTCGGGTGGATGTAGCTGTTACAAGGGGGCATAACTATAAGGTTCAGTGTGGGAGATATAGGAGGGATGTCCGAGGTCGGTTCTTTACTCAGAGAGTGGTTAGGGTGTGGAATAGACTGCCTGTTGTGATAGTGGAGTCGGACACTTTAGGAACTTTCAAGCGGCTATTGGATAGGCACATGGAGCACACCAGAATGACAGGGAGTGGGATAGCTTGATCTTGGGTTCCGACAATGCTCGGCACAACATCGAGGGCCGAAGGGCCTGTTCTGCGCTGTACTGTTCTATGTTCTATGTTCTTAAGGCAAGCTTAATTTTCTCTAACTTAAGAAATCCTGCTATGTTGCTGCCCCAAACACCCAACTTAGGAAGCTCCGAGTTCCTCCATCCCAACAGGATCCACCTCCGGGCCACCAGGGAGGCAAAGGTCAAGAAGTCGACCTCTCCCATATTTCCCAAATCCGTATCATGCTTGGTTATTTAACTATATGGATAAATGAGACGTTTTCCATTGGTTCTACAGACGTTGAAGCAGTCGACTGAAGTTGTTTTCTATCCTTGCTGTGCGCGGGCTAACATTGGAATAATGTGTGACGTACAGAAGGGTACTTGGCACCAATGGAAAAATGGGAATAATTTCCTGCACCTACAGTTCCACAACTACCAAGAACATGCATTGACCCAGCCTGTACTTTTCTGTGCGATCAAATGAATGGAAGGGAAATCATGCTTTCGGGTATACAATTTCCCAACGTCTTCCCCAGGGACTGGGGTTGCTGAAGTTGAAAATCACCTTCAAAAGAGAAGATATATAAACATATATCTATAAAAAATATATAAATGCAACGTTTCTCCCGCAGTACTGATGAGGTGGTAAGTGGCAGAGGATCCCGAAGAGCTGCATTGATTGCTGCTCCCCTGCCCAGAGATATTGCTATTAGTCACTATGTTCTGCTTTCCACTGCCAAGTCAGTTTTAGATTGAACCAGTTCATTTTCTCACTCACTGACTGGCTTTAATTCCTTTGAGAAAACTAGAAATGGAATGCTATCACATGAATTATGAAAGTCCAAGGACTGGGTATTCACGTATTCACTCGGTGGCCTTAGCCAATTTAATCACTTGTTCAAATATTAGCACTAGATTTATAAGACATATTCTATTACTTCTAAACCGAGATACACCAATGCTTCTGATCCATTTATTGCTCTCATAAACACTGATCATGTCCCATAAAATGATCTTGCCCACCACGCTGGTTGTAATTCCTGTGTTCACACATTAGTTCCTTTTATTCACTATCCTCCAAAGACCATTTGCTTTGAAACCAGCCCTACAACAATCACCACTCTGTTTGGCACCGTTGCAGAAACCAGATCCCATGAGTTCCTGAGAGATTGTTGCTTGCTCCAGCGCGGAATAAATCTGACCTTAGAAAAGATCGAAGAATAAGGAGGAAAAGGACTCCGCTTGCATAATGGCACCTCTGTGGAACAGATGCAATTAGCTGAAGCTGATCTGGGAGTGAGGAGCGTCTGCAGGTGCATTTAATTAGAGTCAGACTGGTTACTATGCAGGTATCTGTGGTTGCCAATTAGTGGCGACAGGGGATTGTGGGTTCGCTCCTACTGTGAAAATCTAAAGCTCAGAACAAAGATTTATTTAGTGTTTGTACTTCCAGCTGAATTGTGGAATCAAATACATTTAACACATTATTTGCTGAAATTATACTTGTAATTCTTTTTCTTAAAGTTGTGGCTCATGTTGCTGATGTCATTGAATGTATTTCACCGTTGATTGTAATTGTCACAAGTAGGCTTACATTATATTCAGCGGCACGTAGCACAATGGGCGGCATGATAGCACAATGGTTAGCACCGTTGCTTCACTGCGCCAGGGTCCCAGGTTCGATTCCCGGCTTGGGTCACTTTCCGTGCGGAGTCTGCACGTTCTCCTCGTGTCTGCCTGGGTTTCCTTCGGGTGCTCCAGTTTCCTCCCACAGTTCATAGATGTGCAGGTTTGGTGGATTGGCCATGTAAAATTGCCTTAGTGTCCAAAAAGATTAGGTAGGGTTATGGGCTTAGGCTGCAGGTGTGGGCTTGGGTAGGGTGTTCTTTCCAAGGTCTGGTGCAGACTCGATGGGCTGAATGGCCTTCTTCAGCACAGTAAGTTCTATGATTCTCTGAGATACAGAAGCTGGATCTGTCCTTAGATTAGAAAGCTACCTCCAGTGAGGAACTGATTAAAGTTTGGATTTGGATTCCCGGCTTGGGTCATTGTGCGGAGTCTGCACGTTCTCCCCGTGTCTGTGTGGGTTTCAGCCGGGTGCTCCGGTTTCCTCCCACAGTCCAAAGATGTGTAGTTGGGTGGATTGGCTATGCTAAATTGCCCTGAGTGTCTAAACAAAAGGTGAGGTGGGGTTATGGGGATAAGGTGGAGGTGGGGAGTTAGGGTGGAGTTAAGGGCTTGGGTAGGGTGTTCTTTCGAAGGGCCGGTGCATACTCGATGGGCCGAATAACCTCCTTCTATGATTCTATGGTGGGGTGTGACGGCTGAGTCCTTAAATGATATGGAGGCAGGCTATGTCCAATTGGAACTAATAGAGGCAGGAATGGAGGTGGTCAGATGAAGTGTTATATTCATTAAGTTTCCCCAAAGCAGCCATAGCCATCCTAAGGAAGGTATCTATTAATTGCGCCAAAGCCATTCAGAAATAAGGGGAATATCACAAGGGAGACAGAGATCTGGAACCCAGAACAAAGAAGACCCTTGTTTTACCAATGCAAGCTGGATCTAATGCTGAAGGCTATTAGAGAGTAGAGAGAGGTCCTCTTTCCAAAGGGTGACGGGAGGATGCCACCTTGTCATCAGCCGGGGTACCTCTCCCTTTAGTGTCACCTCCCTCTGCCTCCACTTCATCTAACTTTTTTAAATTCCAGCTTCTGCTCCATCCTTGGTGAGCTGTCTTCTTCCAGGGATTCAATATCCTCAAGATATTGGTTGCCCCGTTGAGCAGCTGGCATTTGATTGTATTGTCTTTTTCTCCTCTATCTGGGGCACCTATGGAAGATCCTGCTCACACTTTTGGGGATTGGTGTTAAGATCTGAGGCACCTTGGGCTGGCGGAGGATGAAGGAGTCATAGAAGCTGCCAGGAAAGCGAGTGCACACACGGAGGAAACTCTATTTTATGGTCATAAACAAGTTCAATGTTGTGGTGGAAGCCATTGCTGTTGTTGCATCTCATTACCTGATCACTGGGTGCCTCGATAGCTACTTTGGTGCAATCAATGATGGCTTTCATCTGGGGGATCCAGTAATGGAGGTGAGATCTAATGCTCACTGTTCCTGGGAGACATTATGTAGTAAAATGAATATGCCTTCCAGCTCTGGCAAAGAGTTCATCAGTAACTGGCGAGATGCAGTAGCAGCCACTTTTGAGATGTAACAAGGGTCCACCATTGATATTTGGAAGGAGCAAAGAAGTTCAAGGCCACAGTGACTTTGATGGCCACTGGCAGGTGCATGGAAGAATGCCCAGTGGTGTGAGGTTAAAGGTCTGGGGTCATCTCCAGGTAGCTCTGTCTTTGTGGTCAATCCTGTTTTGAGGGTTTGTCTTTGATATCTTCCTGCCCTCCTTTTCTCCCCCGTGCCCTCCTGGTATCTGGAACCTTGCCCCTTCCTACAGAGGGTGTTACCTTTCATTGCCACATGGCCAACGATTTGACAGTCATGTCCCTACTGCCAATTGGAGCCTTCCTTCTGGGCAGGTTACCATCCAATTGTCCTTGGTAGCCTTTCCCCCTGCTCTTCTGCCCCACTATGCTACGGTGTGCTGATCCCATTCAAATCGTGGGAGCTGAGTGCCCACACCCTCTGCCAACTGCACAGTGCTGGGGGCACCTCTTTACCAAATATCCAGCTGCCTTTGCCCACTGAAGCTCCGATGGGTCTGCAGTGATGCCATGAGACAGCATGACTGTCACAACACCTCAATCCATCTGCCGTCTGCTAGTTAGCTGAATAATAATGTGACAGAGAAGATTGCCATTCTTTATAGAATTCCTCTAAATAGACCAGCAGGTTGTATAATGGGGCGGTTGGTACACTGCACTGCTACAATACTGCACAAATGAAGAAGTTAAAAGTTATCCCACAGTTTCTGTGCCCTTGTGAATGATATTTCCCAAATCCGTATCATGCTTGGTTATTTAACTATATGGATAAATGAGAAGTTTTCCATTGGTTCTACAGATGTTGAAGCAGTCGACTGAAGTTGTTTGTAAACATTCACCTCTGAATAAATGTCGACGTCACAAATTGGAGGGCTCATTTTAATTGTTGTATTATTCCATTTCGCATATTCACCACAGGGAATCATCCATTCTATGATTAACCTAGGACAAAAGTTCGGCACAACATCGTGGGCCGAAGGGCCTGTTCTGTGCTGTATTTCTCTATATCTATATATATTCCGAACTAAAATGCCACTAATACATCATATTAAATTGAACTTTTCAAGTTCAGCTTAATTATTAAACCAACTTTGTTGCGAGACTTTCAAAAGAAGTCCTTTGGGAAGTTAATGGTGGTATCAAATGTAGATTTCTATTTCCTATTCTGTAACATCTTGTTTTATGTCATGTGTTTTGAAAAGAATTTAATGGCCGGGATTCTCCGATAATAGGGCTAAGTGTTGATGCCATCATAAACGCCGGAGCGTTTTACGACGGCATCATCTGGCCGCCAGGAGCAGTGACCCCCCCAACCCACAGGGGGCCAGCACGGCACTGGAGCGCTTCACACAGCTCCAGCTGCCGATACGTGCCACGGCCAGCACGGATCTGCGCATGCGCATCACGGCCGGCGCAGTTCCGCGCATGCGCCTGGGTTGCTGGCCCCCACGCAACTATATATGTTGATTGAGTTCCTTCACACTGACAATGGCACATCTTTCCCATACTGAAATGCATTTATTCAGTCATATCCCTGGTTTATAATTGCCATAGGCGGGACTCTCTGTTTCTGAGAGTAAGTGTTGACACCAACGCAGATTTTGTGAACTTTCACGACAGCAAAATTGGCGCCGCACCTGGACCGATTCTGCTCCTGTTAAGGGGATAGCACCGGCGCCACGTGGAACACAATCAATTCTAATGGGAAAGGTGCTGGATTTGTCGGTTTCACGATTGACACACAGAAGGCTGACAAACGGCAGCCGCATGTGCACACTTACTCCACACACGCATCATCCCAGCCAACAACATGGCAGCGAGGAGAGCAGCCCCGAGGTTTACCGATGCCAAGCTGGAGACCCCCCTGAACGCGGTGGAGGAGAGGAGGATGACCATTTACCCCGGCTCAGGAAGGAGGCTGCTGGCTGCCGCCATTTGCGTGGCTGGGTGCAGGTGGCAGAGGCTGTCAGCGCAGTGGGCAACACCTCCAGGACCGGCAAGCAGTGTCATAAAATACTGCATGACCCGCTCAGGGCGGCCAGGGTAAGTAGGTATCACTATGCCCCTGGCACCAACCCCGTCCCACATACCCGTTACCCGACCCTCATACCCCCACCCGGAGGGCGGCCGAACCCCCATTCTGTAATACATACATTCCGGCCGCCATGGCCGGGTGCCCTGGCCATTGAGGCCATCAGCTACCTACCCCCTGGGCTGCAGGGCTGCATGCGTCGGATTGTATAATGCTGTTGTTTTCTGTTTGTTCCCCCCCCCCCCCCCCCCCCCCCGCCAACTTAGGAGAAGGTTGCACACAACCGCAGGAAGCGGGAGAAGGAGGGGGACAGCAGGACCTGTGGCCCCTCACCATGGCAGAGCAGAGGACCCTGGAGGTGATTGGCGGACCGGAGAAAAGGGAGATCGCGAGGTGGAGTTTGGCCTCGGACAAGTAAGTGAGACCTCGTTTAGTCACAGTTTCCAGTTACACGTGTCAACCCCCCCCCCTCCCAACATCACTCCCCCCCCTCATCCCCACACCAACCTCAGCCCCACAACACCCTCACTCCCACACCATCCTCACCCCCGCCCCCCCCCGGCCTGTAGTCCAAAGATACATCTTGCCTTGTGTCTTACAGGACCTGCTGGTTATGGGGCAGGTCCATCTGGCATCCCTCGGCCCCAGCCAGTAACACCGCCGGAGTCAGTCGAGCGGCGATGGGAGCAGCTCGGACACTAGCCCTCCACACGAGACGCAGGAGACCCCGGATCTCGAATTGGAGGATGACCCGGATTTCTTGTCACAGCTGCAGCCAAAACCCTCCTCCACCCCAGAGACACTAACCTCGGTTGGGATTGGTAGTGGAGAGGCTCCTGGGACACTCTCTACAGTATCTGCAGATGCAGTTGGAGAAGTCCAGCCACGTGCAGCAGCAGGACATGATGCCAACAACGCGTGCCACCCAGGCCAACACCCAGCATGGATGGCATCCATGGAGGAGGCATTGGGGGTGGCGGTCGTGGCTATGGATCAGCGTATCCAAAGCCTGTGGCATTCTGTGCAGGTGATGGCCAAAACCAGGACAGGGCTGCCCTCTCACAGGCAACCATGTATCAGAGCCACCTGGACATTGCAACAGCGTTTCTGAGCATGGCCCAGTCACAGCAGGTTATAGCTGGGAATGTCGGCGGCATTCCCCAGGCACTGGTTGACATGGCGCAGACACAGAGGGAGGTGGTGTAATGGTTTATTAGTTCTTTTGATGTGGGCGTCATTGGCCAAGCCGGATAGGTTTCCCATTCCTAATTGCCCTCGAACTGAATGGCGCCAGGCCATTTCAGGGGGGGGGGGGCCCAGTTAAGAGTCAACCATATCATTGTATGGGTCTGGAGTCACATATAGGCCAGACCGGGTTAGAACAGCAGATTTTCTTCCCTCAAGGTCAATAGTGAACCAGATGGGTTTTTAAGACAATTGACAATGGTTTCATGGCCATCACTGGACCTTTAATTGCATATTTTTATTGAATTCAAATTTCACCACCTGCCGTGGTGGGTTTTGAAGTCTGGACCCCAGAGCAGTACCCTGGGTCTCTGGCTTTCTAGTCCAGTGACAATACCACTCTGCCACCACCTCCACAAATCACAGCGTGCCGTCTCCACTCCTGCTGTACCGTCTGGGGAACCACCTAGACGTAGCATTAGGGCTTGTAAGGCCAGAAAGTTAGACACCAGTTAATAATGATAATAATATTTATTAGTATCACAAGTAGGCTTACAGTCCAAAGATGTGAAGGTTAGGTGGGTTGGCCATGTTAAATTGTCCTTCGAGTCCAAAAAGGCTACAGTAAGAAGTCTTACAACAGCAGGTTAAATTCCAACAGGTTTGTTTTGAATCGCTAGCTTTCGGAGCACTGCTCTTTTATCAGGTGAAGCCAAAGAGGTTAGGTGGGGTTACTGGTTTGCAGAGATAGGGTGGAGATGTGGGCCTAGGTAGGGTGCTCATTCAAAAGCGTGGTGCAGACTCGATGGGCCGAATAGCCTCCTTCTGCACTGTAAATTCTATGGAACAATGCAATGAAGTTACTGTGAAAATCCCCTTGTCGCCACACTCCAGTGCCAAGTTGGCACAGGTGCAGGGCACACTTTAGTTATAAGGGCTAGGGCACAAATCTGTAAATTATTGTTCACACTAAACACTGTTACAACCTGCTTTGGTGTCTGATGGGTGTGAGGATGGGCGTATCTGGGCTGGCCAGAGACAGGATTCAGGATGGGGCGTAATGTGCAGACGTTGTGGGTGGGCTGGGCTCCCCACCCTCCCACCCTACCCCAACTTCCCCCACCACTGCCACCCCAGGGATCCGAACGGACCGTGTGATGGAATGACCAGCTTGCATGCAGGGATCACCCAGGTGGACGGTGGAAATTGCTACCATGGGCAGGAGGCAGTCATTGGCATAGAATGCAGAGTACCAGAGCTCATCGCAGAGCAGGTTGTCATCATCCTCCATCCCATGGACCAGACCTGCTGTTACTGCCACCCATGACCCACACCCCATAGTGTGATATCTATGTATCACGGAGGGTGTTGCAGGGGGTGTGGGGTTGGGATGCGGTGTCCAAGCCCCTGGTCAATTCCCCCTCCATCCCCACATGCCCGGCCCTGTTCGTGGCCAGCACCCTGGGGGCCTCTGGCCCTGTAGCCCGTCCCTGATGACAGGGGTACCTTCAGCTGGCACTTCCCTTGCCAGTGTACTCAGAGTCCTCCATAGGGACTACTGCAAGCGTTGCCCTGGATAGTCCGCTGGTGAGTGACGGCCAGGTGGGTGGGGGGTGTAGCAGAGGGTGGGGTGGGGGCGCCCATATGGCCTGTGTCACTCTGCAGAACCAGGGGCCAGGGTGGGCTGTAAGTGGGTGCACAGCAAGCTGGCCGCGGTAATGGCGGTCCATGCCAGGACTTCGCCCCAGTTCCGTGAGGGTCACCCCAGCCACTCAGTCTGTTCCCCCGTCACCCCCACCTTCCCCAGCCCAGGCAGGGCCGCCCCCACCCCAGCCAACCTGGCCAGTGTCCGGCCCAGCAGACACCTCCTCTCTGTGTTCTACCTCCTCTCTCTTCCTCATCGGTCATGAGCTACTTTCATGATTTTTAAAAGCACAAGTGAAACGCGCCGTCGGGAACCCGGCCCATCAGAGGAGGAGAATCGCGGAGGCCCCAGAGAATACCTGATCGTGCCTGCTAATGATAGGAAAACAATGTTTACTGTAAATGCATTCCGGCCGCTGTCGAAGTGACGGAGAATCGTGATTTGGCGTCAAATCAGTGACTGCGGCAATTTTGGTATCGGAACCGATTCTCCACCCAATCATGTTTTGCGATTTCGGCGCCAGCCATCGGAGAATCCCTCCCCATAATTTTACAACAGGACAGAGCCACAACGTCCAAGGAGACTCAGCATTCATTAACCTTTCTTTGAAATGAAGTTACAGTTAATTAAGATTAATTGTAATGTCTTTTTATTTTCATTTTAATTCGGATTTTATTTCAAACGGGAGGTACCGATGACTGTTATAGCCCAATTTCTCACCGTCTTGTGTTCATAGTGAGAAGACAATTTCTGCAAACAGATTAAATCTGAAACCTCTGTCTTTATATGTCCCTGGTAGCAATGCCCAGGGTTTCAAACCACTCCCTCATTATGGTGCACAGAACCTCGGAGATAAGATGGGACACCTATCACATTCTCCTTCCTACTTTGAAACTTGCAATAATACCATGCCATTCAGAATATGTGTATAGGCTAAAGCTAAAAATGAGATTTCTTTTAAGTTTGAATATTGCACGGATGACTGTATTACTGCATAGATTATGAGTGCATTCACAGACAATGAATAAAAACAGATATCAGGGTTGCCAACCTCACTCATAAATAAGAGACAAACTCTTTTCAAACCAATACATTTGTATATAAATGATGAGTTGCTATTTATCTCAAGCACAAATTAACACAGATTGACAGTGGCTTTATGGGCGCAATTCTCCCAAAAGGAGACAAACAGCCGAACCCGGAGTGAAACCCAGGGGGCGCGATTCTCCGCAAATGCGGAGAGTCGTAAAGGCTGCCATGAATCCGGCCGTGTTTCACGGCAGCTTCCGCGACCCCTCCCAGGACCAGATTCACCCACCCGGTCGGGGCTAGCATCGCGGCCCCGGGAGGAACGGCAGCGCGGTCTTAGCGAACGTTCGCTAAGCCCGGCCGCCAAGACTCACGGTGACTGACGCGCACGATGACATCAGCCGCGCATGTGCGGGTTGGACGGCTCCAACCCGCGCATGCGCGGATGACATCATCGCGCATATGCGTCAAACCCGCACATGCGCGGTCCGTCATGCCCCTCAGCCGCCCCATGGACTGATCCTGCGGGGTGGCAGAGGGACAAAGAGTGCGCGGGAATCGGACCCGCTGCCCGCGATCGGTGCCCACCGATCGCAGGCCCATGCCACCCTTGGCACGGCCGTGGTGCGGCCGTGCCAATCGGTGGCATGGTTGTGCAGAATGGCACTTTGCGGCCGTTTTCACGAACGGTGAGAGCAGGTGTGTTTGCGTTCGTGAAAACGGCCGTAAAGGCCTGGGAACTCGGCTCATCGGATAGGGGGGAATCGCTGTTCGCCGTAAATAAACGGCGACCAGCTATTCGTGTCGTGGGGCGCCCGTGAGGGGGGGGGGGGAGAATAGCGGGAGGTCGGGAAAAATGTTGGGAAGGGCCTCCCGCTATTCTCCGACCCGTTGTGGGGGGCGGAGAATCGCGCCCAGAGTGTTTCACTCCGGCGTCGGAGGCCGCTCCTCGCCCCCTATTCTCCCCCTCCCCCCCAGGGAGCTAGGAGCGGCGGCACGTGAATTCCGAGCGCCCGGCCTTGATGCCCGTGTCAAAGCGGCGTGCCGGGAATGACGCTGCTGGCAGTGCCGAAATGACGCCTGCCGCGCATGCGCGGTTGCCGTCTTCCCCTCCGCTGCCCCGCAAGACATGGCGGCTTGATCTTGCGGGGCAGCATGTTGTTGTGCATCAGAGAATGCATCTCTGCTGGTAAAGCATCACGTGATGTGTAGTGATACCAGCAGAGTGTTTCATGGCCTTTGCAGTTCTCCATCTTAGGTTGCACAAGCGTCACCTCTTTATAAACCTCTCATTGTGTTTTAGAAGAATCCAGAGTGTGGGAACCTCCATACCTTTGGTCTTTGCAGCAGCAAATAAATATAACACATATTAAGGTACTTCTGGGCATCTCAGGTCCTTTGAGGTGGTCAAGCTGCGGACTTGAGCTAAAACACCATTGAAGCCCATTTATCCTTCTGTGCTATAAAACTCTGACTCTATAAACAGAGTGAGTGTTGGGCTATTCTACCTCATTGGATACCCTGCAATGTTGTTTCACAGTGCTAAGGACCTGGGTTCGATTCCCGGGTTGGGTCACAGTCTGTGTGGGTTTGCACGTTCTCCCTGCGTCTGTGTGGGTTTCCTCCGGGTGCTCCAGTTTCCTACCACAAGTCCCGAAAGGTGTGCTTGTTAGGTGAATTCTCACCTCAGTGTACCCGAACATTAGTGTGGCGACTGGGGGATTTTCACAGTAACTTCATTGCAGTGTTAATATAAGCCTACTTGTGACACTAATAAAGATTATTATTATTATTATTATACAGTCACCAGGAGAAAGGCAGTTCATTGAAATTTTGCTTGGGCTCCCATTTGGCCTGACGAAGGATAGGAGAAGGGCATGAGGCCAGGCAGAGTAGCATGAATTGGTGCAGGAGAGAGGAACAAGGAGGGAATGGTTGTGTTCTACCCTCTGTGGATACAGAATGTCCCTTGCCCTGTGAGCTTCCTCCAGCAGGACCTCCAGTGCTGCACAGAGAGCCCGTGCATCCTCTTCCTTGGTTCCTGAGCTATCTTGCATTGTGAGAGAAGGAGCATTCCACTTATTTTGTGGAAGAGTCGTGAGGTAACTGAGGAATTGAAATATACTTCCCCGCAAAACAATGTGCCTGATCAGCATTGAAGGCTGGAACTTCAGGCACCAATTCAATCTCTCCACGCAAGTTCAAGATGGTCATGTGTTGATTAACCCTTTAAGGGCAATGCAGCAGAGGAAGGGTCAGATGACTTCTGTGACCAATCAGAACTCAAGAGCGTGGAAGCACCCCATGGTGAGACTCCTGAATGACCATCTTATGGACTGAACTGATCGCTCCACGCATCTTCGCTACTAAGTAGCACTACACTCTGTATGCTTCACCCAATGTCTATGTCTATGTATTTATCTTATGTCCTATGTTTTTCATGTATGCAATGATCTGTCTGGACTGTATGCAGAATAATACTTTTCACAGTACCTCGGTACACGTGACAATAAATCCAAAATCAAATCTCTTAGGCAAAGGGACAAACTGGAAGCTAGCTACAAGTTTGCTTTGCAAACCTTATTGATAAATATTTTTGGTGTTCATTAATTAAGTCTGTGAATGTGCAGCTTTATAGTTCATCAGCAATTATAACCAAAATGATGAACTAATTTCAGACTTTTAAATGGCCACGTTTGATTAACATTGCAACTGTTTAGTACCCGTTTTCACCATTTGGCGAAAATGTTGGTTTTAATGTATTGGAAGAACCAATGGAGGGAGATTTCCAACCATTGGGGAAAAAGGACCTCCATGACATAATATATTAATACCCTTGCAAATATTGAGTGGGATTGAAATGCGTGGATGTACAGACTGCACACAAATCATGTTAGGGCACATCTTCGACAGCAACTGGACAGAAAATCTTACTGCTTAATTTCTCAGCCTTAACTTGCCCAAAGTGGTAAATTAATCCACTTAATGTGCTGTTACTCCCAATGTGAGCCTTGTCACTTATCTGACACGTCACCTGAATCCCGTGATCCTTGGAATGCTTCCCAGTACGAAACACCAGTTTGCGTCAAAATAGTCCAATCCATTTCTCCAACCTCCACAGCAAGCCAGAAAGAAATTTATTCTTTTTCAAACCCTTTTAATTAAATATGAATATTTCTCAACCTTGTCCCAAATGAGTCCAAAAATGGGACTCATAACCTCATCGAAACTCAGGGCAAGACAGTGCAAGATCAGCAGTGCAGAAACCATGGCAATTACATTCCCACCCTAAGGGCATGAATTGTTACTTCCATTACTGGTAAACAGGAAAAATAATACACACACTGCCAAAATATCTAAATTAACCACATGGGAGCAAAGGAAAACAGGATAGAAACCAGTTAACAAATCATATAAAAGGGAACTAAAAAAAGATTAATTAAACTGCAGCAAAGATAAGTGATCAATGAGGGTACGTCCATAATAAGTAACAAGAGCAGGATAGAAAAATTATAAACATAGCACGAAAAATCCTTCCTTCCCTGGCTGCCTTCAATCACTGCGTGCACTCATCATGGATATCCATGTAGGTAAAAGTCTCTGCTTTTGTCACAATAACATTGGGAGAACAGACTAGGAAGTATTATTAGACTTTCAATGGGGGATGATAGCCATCCATCCAGTCCTTCGGGCTTTATGAGGGGATTATATTCTTGCCCCATAAGGAGGCAAGAACATGTACACTGAGAGGGCAACAAAGCCATTAACAGGTCTCACCAACCCGGAGTGTGGAATTCACAACCGAAGGGCCTGGCAATCTCAAGGGGCCCGATCACTGGGCTGAGAAACCTGGGGAGGTGGGTGGGTGGGTGCCCGCTCACAACACAAGGCTGGTGGGAAGCACAACATTGAGGGGCAGGATCTGCCATTGATGTTATCACGTACTGTTAAGTTTAATATGGTGGCATGACAACAATGACAGGAGGTTTAATTTAGAATTCAAATTCAAATTTAACCATCTAGCATGGTGGGAGTCTAGCCTGGCACCACAACATTTCTCCAGGTCCGTGGTTTACCAATGCAGTGATCCATGCCCTAGTTTGAGGTCGACCAAGTAACCAAGTCGTGGAAGGTGCGTGTGGCAGCTGTGACGCCTCTTCGAGGGGAACATCCAAAACTCGTCCATGAGGCGTCAGTGAGTGAAATTCCAGTGAGTGAAATCCCAGTGAGTGAAATCCCAGTGAATGTGTGATGGGTGTGTCAGTTGGTGCGGAGTGACAGATGAGAGGAGTTACATACCCTGGCTGCATGGATATCATTCATCTTTTCCCTGTGCTGGACACATGTCCTCTTGTGCAGACGTGGGGCACTGACCAGTGCCGCCAAGGCCTCTGGCCTGTTTGAGGGCACTAGACAAGACAACTCTCCTCCACCACTTCCAGAAACCTGGTCAGAGCTTCCTCCATGAACTTCGGCTTCCTTGCTGCGATCCTCTCGGCTACACTTTGAACAAGTGTAGTGGAGGCATTTAAATGCAATTGAAATGCTCAGCTGATCCCGGGTGGGTGAATCAGGGGCATCCCACCAGAGATGCGGCGTGAATCTCATGGGCAAAAAGTGCCTGAAAATACAGAGCGAAATCACACCAATGGGGCCGGCGTGATTCACTCTGGTTTTCGCGCCCAGAACAACACAGCTAAAATAATGGATAATTCTGCCTTAAGCTACTAATGGATATGAATAATGGATAATAAATCTACTGTAATGAGAGCTCAACCTGTAACTGTAGCTTGGAGAAGTACATCCCAACTCACCTCAGGCTGTCAGTTAATAAGAATTTTGCCCTTCAACATTATCACAATAGGATTCATGACAGGCGGTACTTAACAGTATTAATAGCTGACAGGACAAGTAAGTGCATCGTCACTCAGCCCACGAGGATTACACTCTGACATTGTGAATGAACTAAATGAACATTAATGTAAATGCAATCTTGTCCCTGGTATGTGCTCATAATCTCATCATTAAGGTCCCTCAATGTCTTAGCTAGTTAAGGCAAAGAGTAGTAGAGCCGTCCAGAGAAGGAAGGTTTCAGGTTTCTCGGGTCTGCTGTAGATTAGATGTTCTCAGTTGTACAATTAACCCCAGTGTCATTGAGTTAGGGAGAGAGGGACGGGACTAATCAGAGTTTACATCCCCTATTGTGGTTCCAATGACCTGTGCTGGATGTAGGTCTGTGTGCATGATGGGCAATAGTACAATTAGGCTCAGTTCTGTTAAGAAATCTGCTTGTATTCACCATCATCGCTCACACGTGAAGAAGGATGCCTGACATCTGTAACCCAACAAGGCTCTGTGTTGGGGTTTGGCTCAGGTTTAAGCAGCCATGCCCTTAAAACAAACATATAAAACAAAAAAGAGTGGCTAAGGTAAATATTGGTCCTTTAGAGGATGAGAAGGGATTTTTAATAATGGGAGATGAGGAAATGGCTGAGGAACTGAACAGGTTTTTTGGGTCGTTCTTCACAGTGGAAGACACAAATAACATGCCAGTGACTGACAGAAATGAGGCTATGACAGGTGAGGACCTTGAAAGGATTGTTATCGCTAAGGAGGTAGTGATGGGCAAGCTAATGGGGCTAAAGGTAGACACGTCTCCTGGCCCTAATGGAATGCACACCAGAGTGCTAAAAGAGATGGCTAGGGAAATTGCAGATGCACGAGTGATGATTTACCAAAATTCACTAGACTCTGGGGTGGTCCCAGTGGATTGGAAATTAGCAAATGTGCACCACTGTTTAAAAAATGAGGTAGGCAGAGAGCGGGAAATTATGGGCCAGTGAGCTTAACTTCGGTAGTAGGGAAGATGCTGGAATCTATCATCAAGGAAGAAATAGTGAGGCATCGGGATAGAAATTGTCCCATTGGGCAGACGCAGCATGGGTTCATAAAGGGCAGGTCATGCCTAACTAATTTAGTGGAATTTTTTGAGGACATTACCAGTGCAGTAGATAACGGGGAGCCGATGGATGTGACATATCTGGATTTCCAGAAAGCCTTTGACAAGGTGCCACACAAAAGGTTGCTGCATAAGATAAAGATGCATGGCATTAAGGGTAATGTAGTAGCATGGATAGAGGATTGGTTAATTAATGGAAAGCAAAGAGTGGGGATTAATGGTTTTTTCTCTTGCAATCAGTAGTGGTGTCCCTCAGGGATCCGTGTTGGGCCCACAATTGTTCACAATTTACATAGATGATTTGGAGTTGGGGACCAAGGGCAATGTGTCCAAGTTTGCAGATGACACTAAGATGAGTGGGAAAGCGAAAAGTGCAGAGGATACTGGAAGTCTACAGAGGGATTTGGATAGGTTAAGTGAATGGGCTAGGGTCTGGCAGATGGAATACAATGTTGACAAATGTGAGGTTATCCATTTTGGTAGGAATAACAGCAAACGGGATTATTATTTAAATGATAAAATATTAAAGAATGCTGCTGTGCAGAGAGACCTGGGTGTGCTAGTGCATGAGTCACAGAAAGTTGGTTTACAGGTGCAACAGGTGATTAAGAAGTCAAATGGAATTTTGTCCTTCATTGCTAGAGGGATGGAGTTTAAGACTAGGGAGGTTATGCTGCAATTGTATAAGGCGTTAGTGAGGGCACAACTGGAGTATTGTGTTCAGTTTTGGTCTCCTTACCTGAGAAAGGACGTACTGGCACTGGACGTGTGCAGAGGAGATTCACTAGGTTAATCCCAGAGCTGAAGGGGTTGGATTACGAGGAGAGGTTGAGTAGACTGGGACTGTACTCGTTGGAATTTAGAAGGATGAGGGGGGATCTTATCGAAACATTTAAAATTATGAAGGGAATAGATAGGATAGATGCGGGCAGGTTGGTTCCACTGGCGGGTGAAAGCAGAACTAGGGGACATAGCCTCAAAATAAGGGGAAGTAGATTTAGGACTGAGTTTAGGTGAACTTCTTCACCCAAAGGGTTGTGAATCTATGGAATTCCTTAAATGTTTTTAAGGTAAAGATAGATAGTTTTTTGAAGAATAAAGGGATTAAGGGTGATGATGTTCAGGCGGGAAAGTGGAGCTAAGTCCACAAAAGATCAGCCATGATCTCATTGAATGGTGGAGCAGGCTCGAGGGGCCAGATGGCCTACTCCTGCTCCTAGTTCTTATGTTCTTATGTTCTAAGCGTGCCCTTGATCACCCAGGATCTACCCACAAAGGCAAATGGGTAGCCTGAAGAGGTGAGGAACCTGGCATTGACTCAGATAGTGCAAGTCATAGCAACTTCCTAGGAACTGTGCATATACCTGCAGGGTCCTTTTGCAATGGTTTCAGGCTAATTGAAAGTTCAGCAAATGGTAGCCTTCCTATTCATGACGGCTGCCCTGAGGGAGCCTTCACGGCCAAATGGCTGCAGTGGATTACCTCCTCCACCCAAGAGAATCCAGCGATGTCTTCAAATCGTAGTATCCTCTTGGCCTAACTGAATTAATGAATGCATTAGCTAATATATTGCCTTTGCCTCTTGTACATGGCACCCATCGACTGCTTAATGCAGTGTGAGTCACTGACTGGGAGTCCTCACAGTTGTATCCAAATGACCCTGGAAGGAATGTGAGCACCACGGTAAACTTCACCGCCACAGGAAGTGGGTGGCAACTACTCTTCCTCAAACATTACACAGAGATCAGTGACCAAGTGCCAGTCTTCAGAGATATTGGTGTTCCAACATGCTGACATTCCACCTGATCCTAGGGGAATCACAACTGGAAATCTTGGTTAAAGTTACTTGTGTTTTTCCAAAGTTGCTCTAAACTGTCCATTTTACGAACATACAAACAAACATACAAAATAAGAGTTGAACTACCCCATTCGGCCCCTTGAACTTGTTGCCCCATTCAATAAAGATCATGGCTGATCTGTTCGTGTTTCAAACGCCACATTCCCTTCTACTCCCGATAACCTTCGACTCCCTTGCCAAACAAGAATTTATCTTTGCCTTAAAAATATTCAGTGACTCCCCTTCCACTGCCTCCTGAGGCAGAGAGTTCCAAAGTCACACAATCCTCTGAGAAGGAATTACCATCTCTGTCCTACAAGGGGGACCCCTAATTTTAAATCAGTTCCTCCTGGATCTGGGCTCACCCACAAGAGGAAACATCCTTTCCACGTCCGCCTTGTGAAGACTGTTCAGGATCTTCTATTTTGATGCTGGTTAAGGTGGCATCATTTCCAGAATATGCGAACACCAATTTATAAAATCTCTCCTGAGCTCCCTGACATTCGATTTTGCTCCACCTCTTCCACAGTGTAAAATCCATCAAATTTCTACCTCTCTTCAGCTCTGAAGAAGAGCCGCACACACTCGAAACGTAAACTCGGTTTCTCTCTCCACAGATGCTGCCAGACGAGCTGAATTTTTCCAGCATTTTCTGTTTTTATTTCAAACTTGTTATGCAATTTCTCTTCAAAGCAAATAGCCCGTAAGCCCTTGCCTCAATCATGAGAAGAAATATCCGTGAGTGTCTCATGATCCTTCCATATCCCAGCGATTTGTGGGACATCCTGTGTACATTAAGAAAGCGAACTTCCCTCGGCAATGCTGATTATATTATGTTTCCAGGAAATTAGGTTAGTGGATTTCATGCTGATTCCTACATTAACGAAGCAAACAAAATGACACAACATCACACACCAGCACTGGAGACATTTAATCGTGGGAACAAAAGAACCCCGTGCAATCCGATTAAGGACATATATGTACTTCAGTTGAAAGGAATAATGTTTTAAATTGAAGGCTTCTTTTGAAAGAGTCTTTTAATCCACACTGCGTACTTGTGCAATTCATATTGAATGAATAACAGGTAGTCGACCTGAGTCATTGGCTGTGTCTCTCTTTCCAAAGGCTGCCTGGCCGGTGAAGGTGTTTCCAATTTTGTTCTGTTTTTATTGCAGTGCAGACAATACGTGAAGAAGATAAATACATCTCCAGGGAAGTTAGATAAGTGAATGAGAGAGGAATGGAAGAAGCTGCTGATAAGATTAGATGAAGCACTGTGGCAGGAAACTCGCATAACCATCGGCATAGACCAGTTCCTGCAGTAATGTAAATTATATCTATCGTGATGTATAAATGGATAACTTATCAATGGCAATCTTGCCTGTCTTCTGCTGTTTCCTTGATGCAGTGCTTGTTTCTCAGAATTCTCCCCCTCATCCTTTTAAGTTCCAATATGTTCATCTTCCTTCCTCCTCTGCTGTGATTTATAAAATATTGGACTGTCTTGTCCTGTTCGTTTCTATCCAGAGTGTTACCACGGTGGAACCACTTTGTTTTCGCCCCTTTGTTTTCCTTTCTTCCATCATCTTCCTGGCTCTTAAAGTTTAAGCTCAAGCTCAAGTTTGATCTTCTCCCTTTATTTGGCTTCTATTGAGAGCATTGCATCTACTGTGCGAATATAATGCAATCCACCTAATTTTACATCATATTTCAAAAGTTTCTGTGGTGCAAAAGATCATGATTGGCTCAACCACTACACAGATAGAACAAACACAATAGAACATACTATTGTTATGGGCCAGGTGAAGGTGTGGCACAGCAGAAATGGAAAATAATTTTTGAAAGCAAATCAATGTTTATTCTATGAATTCAAGTTAACCTTTTTTAAAACATACAGTGAACATCTTAGCAACCATTAATTCAAATACAACCCCCAAAGAATAAAGAACAAAGAAAGAACAAAGAAATGTACAGCGCAGGAACAGGCCTTTCGGCCATCCAAGCCTGTGCCAACCATGCTGTCCGTCTAAACTAAAATCTTCTACACTTCCTGGGTCCGTATCCCTCTATTCCCATCCTATTCATGTATTTGTCAAGATGCCCCTTAAATGTCACTATTGTCCCTGCTTCCACCACCTCCTCCGGCACGAGTTCCAGGCACCCACTACCCTCGGTGTAAAAATCTTGCCTCGCACATCTGCTCAAAACCTTGCTCCTTGCACCTTAAACCTATGTCCCCTAGTAATTGACCCCTCTACCCTGGGAAAAAGCCTCTGACTATCCACTCTGTCTGTGCCCCTCATAATTTTGTAGGCCTCTATCAGGTCGTCCCTCAACCTCCGTTGTTCCAGTGAGAACAAACCGAGTTTATTCAACCTCTTCTGCACCCCCTCTAAAGCCTCTACATCCTTCGGTAATGTGGCGACCAGAATTGAACACTATACTCCAAGTGTGGCCTAACTAAGGTTCTAAACAGCTGCAACATGACTTGCCAATTCTTATGCTCAATGGCCCGGCCAATGAAGGCAAGCATGCTGTATGCCTTCTTGACTACCTTCTCCACCCATGTTGCCCCTTTCAGTGACCTGTGGACCTGTACACCTAGATCTCTCTGACAGTCAATACTCTTGAGGGATCTACCATTCACTGTATATTCCCTACCTGCATTAGACCTTCCAAAATGCATTACCTCACATTTGTCCTGATTAAACTCCATCTGCCATCTCTCTGCCCAAGTCTCCAAATGATCTAAATCCTGCTGTATCCTCTGACAGTCCTCATCACTATCAGCAATTCCACCAACCTTTGTGTCATCTGCAAACTTACTAATCAGACCAGTTACATTTTCCTCCAAATCATTTATATATACTATGAACAGCAAAGGTCCCAGCACTGATCCCTGCGGAACACCATTAGTCACAGCCCTCCAATCAGAAAAGCACCCTTCCATTGCTACTCTCTGCCTTCTATGACCTAGCCAGTTCTGTATCCATCTTGCCAGCTCACCCCTGATTCCATGTGACTTCACCTTTTGTACCAGTCTGCCATGAGGGACCTTATCAAAGGCCTTACTGAAGTCCATATAGACAATATCCACTGCCCTACCTGCATCAATCATCTTTGTGACCTCTTCAAAAAATTCTTATCAAGTTAGTGAGACACGACCTCTCCTTCACAAAACCATGTTGCCTCTCGCTAATACATCCATTTGCTTCCAAATGGGAGTAGATCCTGTCTCGAAGAATTCTCTCCAGTAATCCAGGAATTCTCTCCCGACCACTGAAGTAAGGCTCACTGGCCTGTAGTTCCTGTTCCTCAGCTTGGACTGCAGGAAAGTTCCTTTCCGATTATCCAATTGTCATGTTTCATCACTAAACCAGAAATTCTCATATTAAAATAATGTATTATACAAAATAAGGACAGAACGAATAGCTTTAAAATGTAGACATAATTGCATCTGTTTTCCCTGGAAATGGGGCAGAAGACATACTGCAGGGACACCAGTGGTGGGAGGGTATAATTACAGCATGACAAGTTGACATGTGCAAAACAACTATAAACATGAACTCTATGTATTATGAATTTAATGAGTAAAGTTTGACACAAAATGTGTGACAAAAGCATAATAGGAAGTCAAGTGGTGCATAAATATAAAACGTTAATAAAATACAGATACATGATCACCAATCTCCTGTAACATTGCCTACAGAAAGTCGGAGACCAAATGTAGCCTTCAGGTGAAGCAGGGTCAGAGGTGGAAAATAATTGCACCAGCTAAAATTAAATGAAAGGAAAATCGTTTATTGTCACAAGTAGGCTTCAATGAAGTTACTGTGAAAAGCCCCTAGTCGCCACATTCCGTCGCCTGTTCGGGGAGGCTGGTACAGGAATTGAACTGTGCTGCTGGCCTGCCTTGGTCTGCTTTAAAAGCCAGCTCTTTATCCCTGTGCTAAACCAGAGGTTGCAGTGGCAGGGTTGTGTGGTGTTGTGGTTGCTGTTCTCCAGAAGGCTAGGTACCTTTCAGCAGCTAGTGCCATAAAAACGAAGTGTTTCCCTTCCCTGACACTGCAGAAAAGCTGTATGCTTCACACTTCTTGAAAAGGCAGGCTTGGAAGACCTGGTCAGAAATGCAGGGCTATTTCAGGGCACAGAACATTACAGACAGAGCCGAACTTTGCCACTTCATGGAAGATCTGGGCCATAATCAATGAATTCAAAAATAGTAAACCAATAAAATGTGTCCTACTTTTATCTCCATTCACCTTTATATTTCCTGGAATCAGTTAATCACCTCTCCCCTGCAGCTTATCACAAACATTTCCTTTAGTTTCTTTTTTGTTCTCCAACCCCTTTCACTGGCTCATTACCAGTTTAGAAACTCTGATATCTTCCAGTAATCAAAAACAAGGGACATCCTTGGAAACAGAAAAATGCTTGAAACACTTAGCAGGTCAGGCGGTGATTGTGGAAGAGGAACTGAGCTACGGTTTCAGGTTAATCAGAACTGGAAGATATCAGAGTTTCTAAACTGGTACAGAGCCAGTGAAAGGGGTTGGGAACAAAAAAGAGCTTTGACAAAGAGTCACGGACTCGAAACCTTAGCTCTTTTCTCTCCCTACAGATGCTGCCAGACCTGCTGAGATTTCTCACCACTGTGCTACCATCCCGCCCATATGTAAATGTAGGCGGCCTTTGCATAATGCCTTGGACGTTGGTCTTCTGAAGCTCACTTGGGCCCTTTGCGTATCTTCAGGGATAATGAGGTGCCAGCTTTTCTGAATGCCAGAAAGTTCTTTTTGTTTGAATCGTAGCCAGCCATGGCTTCAGTCATTTAAAGTCTTTTTAATTGTTTTTTTTAAGGTTAGCCATGGTTATATACATATATGTATCATAAAAACATACAGTGAGGTCTTAGCCCTCTGACAGAATGTTAACAAACTAATCAATATTTCAGAAAATAAAATGCAAGGCCAACGAATGCTTTTAGCAGGTGAATTGTCAAACTAGTTGATGCATGGACATTATGGTGTTCGAAAGATAAATGTTTGGTAGATTTAATTATGTTTCTGCAAACTAAGAAACACCATGGGACAAAAATCTGTCAGAAACATTGAAGTCATTTTCATTAAATTCTATTTTGAGTCCCTGATTTGCATATCCCACAGTGGATTGATAGTAAATATTTCATTTTCCAAACTTCCAAGCTGCTTTCATACAGCATCTTTGTTTCTGAAATGTTGACAAGCATGAGGGATATAAGAATACCCTGAACTAATTTTAATGTCCTGATCTCCTTTAAGCCTCTTTTACCCCATGATTTCATGTTCGACATGGGAGGTCTTTATTCCACAGAGGCACAAGGTTTCAGACTTGGCCTACCAATGTGAGTGGAATTAACAGTAAATATTTTACTTTTATTTTCCATTTCACATTCACTAAAGTTAATCCTCACTGACACCGGGATTCCTCCAGATGGATTTGAAGTACGTAATCAAAAACAGGGCACAGCCTTGGAAACAGAAAAATGCTTGAAACACTTAGCAGGTCAGGCGGTGATTGTGGAAGAGGAACTGAGCTACGGTTTCAGGTTAATCAGAACTGGAAGATATCAGAGTTTCTAAACTGGTATAGAGCCAGTGAAAGGGGTTGGAGAACAAAAAAGAGCTTTGACAAATAGTTAGCTCTTTTCTCTCCTTATAGATGCTGCCAGACCGGCTGAGATTTCTTACCACTGTTCTACCATCCCGCCCATATGTAAATGTAGGTGGTCTTTGAGTAATTGCCTTGGAAGTTGACGTTGGAGAACTTGGAAGAGTCATCGGACTCGAACTGTTAACTCTTTTCTCTCCCTACAGATGCTACCAGACCTGCTGAGATTTTCCAGCATTTTCTCTTTTGTTTCAGATTCCAGCATCCGCAGTAATTTGCTTTTATTTGAGCACAGTGGTGAGTACTGTTGCATCACAGCAGCAGGGACCCGGGTTCGAATCCTGGCTTGGGTCAACTGCCTGTGCGGAACCTGCATGTTCTCCCCCTGCCTGCATGGATTTCCTCCAAAGTGCTCCGGATTCCTCCCACAAGTCCAGAAACATGCTGTGAGGCCATTTGGATATGCTGACTTCTCCCTCAGTATACCCGAACAGGCGGCAGAGTGTGGAGACTAGGGGATTTTCACAGTAACTTAATTGCAGTGTTAATGTAAACTTACTTGTGACAATAATAAAGATTATTTTACCGCCTTGGGAGAGTTGCTACGACACTGCGGAGAGGACATTTCACGCTTCCACGGGCAGATGGCGGGGGTTGTGAGTGTCCAGTGTACCAGCAATCGGAGGACAACTGCGCCCCACAGTCGGGGGTGGGGGGGTGGGGGGGGGGGAGGTGGGAGCTGTTTTGCTGGCTGGGGGGGGCTTCAGCGGGGGCTGGGGGGACTGGTGGGTGTGGTCCAGGGGTGACGAGAGGGTTACAGGGGGGCACTATCTGGCAGGCCGTGTACGCTCACAGCCGATGCCATGTTGTACGGCGCGACTGCCGCAGGTTGCCTCCGTGCGCATGCATGGCCACGAACCCGGGAATTCTCCGTCCATATCTGCAGGTAAGGCTGGGGGCTTTACGTGGCGCGCCTGCTAGCCCTCCACTGAGCAGAGCATCGGTGTGGGGGTTGCGCCGACTTTCTGGTCGTAAGACTAGACACATGCTCCAGACATAGACTCAAAATCGGAGAATCCAGCCCTAAGTGCTGACCCCAATGGAGAATCCATGGACTTTTACACAGAAAAACCCTGCCCCACCTGGACCAATTCCGATACCTTTGGCGGACTAGCACGGGTGCCCCGTGGAACACACTCAATTCCACTGAAAAATGGTACGGGATACACCAGGTCGGTGATTGACACTTGGGAGGCTGACAAGCTGCAGCCACACATACATATTACAATCCTCACACACACATATATCAGTCAAAAAGATGGTACTGGTTGTGCTGGAGCGTGCCCACACAGCTGATGGGTCGGCTGGGGCCAGAGAGCACTCAGGGGGATGCCCTGGGGGGACACCTATATGACCCGTGGCACTAGGTTCACAGTGGGCTGTTAACGGTGTGCGCAGCTGCATGGCTGTCTTGCTGGCTATGGTAATGGTGCTCCATGTCCGTCCACCCCAACCCCACAGCCCACCTCCTGGCCACCCCCCCACTATTACCCCCAGCCCTGGCAGAAACCCCCCGATCATCGGCACAACTGTCAGCAAACTATGGCGATGTTGGACACCTTCCATACAGCCTCTCTCTCCCTCAGCAGCCGCCACGCTGGTGTCACGATTTTTAAAAGAACAAGTGAACCACGTCGGGAACTCGGCGGAGAATCGGCAAGGTCCTGGAGAATACCGGGTCGAGCCCGCTATTGACATGCAAACGGCGCCTACTGTACCAGTGGAGTGAAACGCATTGTCGCCGTTTTCGTGGTGATGGAGAATCGAGATTTGGCGTCAAATCGGTGCCTGCCGCAAATTTGGTATCGGAAGCTATTCTCCGCCAAATCGCATTTCATAATTCCGCTGTCGGCTACTGGAGAATCCCACCCATTATGTTTATGATCCGTGTGGATCAACTACTTTTTTTATATCTCTGAAGTTATGGCCTTTAATATCATACTCCATTCAAGCCACATGTGTCTTGTGTGTTACTCGGTGTCAGAGTAATCACTGCCTGATCAGAGATGTCCAGGATATTGAGCTTTATTGAGTGGCAGTGGCCTCAGGGAATGGATGAGTGTTATGTGTCTCGGATGATGATACTGACCAATGACATTGCTGGAAGGAAGGTCATGCCAGCCTACATGAAGGAATGCTGAATGAGCACGTTCTTGGTGTCCCTGCCTCCCTGGAGGTTCCTCAGAGCTTTCCCGTCGTCCTCTCCCTCTGGCTTTCCCACATCAGCACGGAGCCTTCGTCAGTGTTCATGTCTGTGTCTGGAGTCACTGCATCCTCATCCTCCTGCTCCAGGGTCTGCCCCCTGGAGAGAGCAAGATTGTGAAGAGATCAACAGACTACCACCCTGAGAGGCACTTCCTTGGGTGGGTACTGCAGGGTACCCCGGATCGCTCGAGACATCTGAACCTGATCTTCACCAGGCCGATGTCTGTTCCACCATAGCCCTCGTGGATACATGGCAGCAGTTGTATCTCTCCTCTGCCTCAGTTCTCGAGCATCTGAAAGGTGTCATAGAATTTACATAGAATTTACAGTGCAGAAGGAGGCCATTCAGCCCATCGAGTCTGCACCTGCTTTTGGAAAGACCACCCTACCCAAGGTCAACACCTCCACCCTATCCCCATAACCCAGTAACCCCACCCAACACTAAGGGCAATTTTGGACACCAAGGGCAACTTACCATGGCCAATCCACCTAACCTGCACATCTTTGGGCTGTGGGAGGAAACCGGAGCACCCGGAGGAAACCTACGCACACACGGGGAGGATGTGCAGACTCCGCAAAGACAGTGAGCCAAGCCGGAATCGAACCAGGGACCCTGGAGCTGTGAAGCGATTGTGCTAACCACAATGCTACCGTGCTGCCATGACTCACCTTTTCAGTGGGTAAAACTTGTCAGTAAACAATCACCTGTCTAGATGTGCTTGTGTAACAAAGAGCCTGGGAACCTTCGAGAGATGCAGAATGTAAGAATCGTGGGGGCTGCCCAGGTACCTAGCACACATGCAGGATCTAGTTTCTGTGTCCACATACAATCTGAATTTGAATGAAACTCTTCCTGTTCACAAAAGTGCCTAGGTGGTTAGCTTTTATAATAAAAAATCTTTATTAGTGTCACAAGTAGGCTTACATTAACACTGCAAAGAAGTTACTGTGAAAACCCTAGTCACTACACTCCGGTGCCTGTTCGGGTACACTGAGGAAGAATTCAGAATGTCCAATTCACCTAACAGCACGTCTTTTGGGACTTGTGGGAGAAAACCCACAAATCGCGAGCGCCCGGAGAAAACCCACGCAGACACGGGGAGAACGTGCAAACTCCGCACAGACAGTGACCCAAGCCGGGAATCGAACCCGGATCCCTGGCGCTGTGAAGCAACAGTGCTAACCATTGTGCCACCGTGCTGCCCTTATACACCGTGCTGGTGCCTGATGGATACATGGGTGCAATCAATCGCTCCCTGGATGCAGAAGAACCCAGCAATAGTCAGAAAATCTCTTGCCCGCTCAGTTTGGCTGACTTGGTCTGTCCTAAAATGGATGAATCTGCTCACACACCAGAACAGTGCTTTGGT
>NC_052147.1:257355082-257406319 GCF_902713615.1 Scyliorhinus canicula | reverse complement strand
ATTGAACAGCTTGATGTCCCATTGTCATCAGGAACAGCCTGATGTCCCATTGTCATCAGGAACAGCTTGATGTCCCATTGTCATCAGGAACAGCTTGAAGGCCCATTGAACAGCTTGATGTCCCATTGTCATCAGGAACAGCTTGAAGGCCCATTGAACAGCTTGATGTCCCATTGTCATCAGGAACAGCTTGAAGTCCCATTGAACAGCTTAAAGTCCCATTGTCATCAGGAACAGCTTGAAGGCCCATTGAACAGCTTGATGTCCCATTGTCATCAGGAACAGCTTGACGTCCCATTGAACAGCTTGAAGTCCCATTGTCATCAGGAACAGCTTAAAGTCCCATTGTCATCAGGAACAGCTTGAAGGCCCATTGATCAGCTTGATGTCCCATTGTCATCAGGAACAGCTTGATGTCCCATTGTCATCAGGAACAGCTTGAAGTCCCATTGAACAGCTTGATGTCCCATTGTCATCAGGAACAGCTTGACGTCCCATTGTCATCAGGAACAGCTTGACGTCCCATTGTCATCAGGAAAAGCTTGATGTCCCATTGTCATCAGGAACAGCTTGACGTCCCATTGTCATCAGGAACAGCTTGACGTCCCATTGTCATCAGGAACAGCTTGACGTCCCATTGTCATCAGGAACAGTTTGAAGTCCCATTGAACAGCTTGATGTCCCATTGTCATCAGGAACAGCTTGACGTCCCATTGTCATCAGGAACAGCTTGACGTCCCATTGAACAGCTTGAAGTCCCATTGTCATCAGGAACAGTTAAAGTCCCATTGTCATCAGGAACAGCTTGAAGGCCCATTGGACAGCTTGATGTCCCATTGTCATCAGGAACAGCTTGATGTCCCATTGTCATCAGGAACAGCTTGAAGTCCCATTGAACAGCTTGACGTCCCATTGTCATCAGGAACAGCTTGATGTCCCATTGTCATCAGGAACAGCTTGATGTCCCATTGTCATCAGGAACAGCTTGACATCCCATTGAACAGCTTGATGTCCCATGGTCATCAGGAACAGCTTGACGTCCCATTGTCATCAGGAACAGCTTGAAGTCCCATTGAACAGCTTGATGTCCCATTGTCATCAGGAACAGCTTGATGTCCCATTGTCATCAGGAACAGCTTGACGTCCCATTGTCATCAGGAACAGTTTGACGTCCCATTGAACAGCTTGACGTCCCATTGTCATCAGGAACAGCTTGACGTCCCATTGAACAGCTTGATGTCCCATTGTCATCAGGAATAGCTTGACGTCCCATTGTCATCAGGAACAGCTTGACGTCCCATTGAACAGCTTGACGTCCCATTGTCATCAGGAATAGCTTGACGTCCCATTGTCATCAGGAACAGCTTGGCGTCCCATTGAACAGCTTGATGTCCCATTGTCATCAGGAAAAGCTTGACGTCCCATTGAACAGCTTGACGTCCCATTGTCATCAGGAACAGTTTGACGTCCCATTGAACAGCTTGACGTCCCATTGTCATCAGGAACAGCTTGACGTCCCATTGAACAGCTTGATGTCCCATTGTCATCAGGAATAGCTTGATGTCCCATTGTCATCAGGAACAGCTTGACGTCCCATTGAACAGCTTGACGTCCCATTGTCATCAGGAATAGCTTGACGTCCCATTGTCATCAGGAACAGCTTGGCGTCCCATTGAACAGCTTGATGTCCCATTGTCATCAGGAACAGCTTGACGTCCCATTGAACAGCTTGACGTCCCATTGTCATCAGGAACAGTTTGATGTCCCATTGTCATCAGGAACAGCTTGATGTCCCATTGTAATCAGGAACAGCTTGGTGTCCCATTGTCATCAGGAACAGCTTGACGTCCCATTGAACAGCTTGACGTCCCATTGTCATCAGGAACAGCTTGAAGTCCCATTGTCATCAGAAACAGTTTGACGTCCCATTGAACAGCTTGATGTCCCATTGTCATCAGGAACAGCTTGAAGTCCCATTGAACAGCTTGATGTCCCATTGTCATCAGGAACAGCTTGATGTCCCATTGTCATCAGGAACAGCTTGACGTCCCATTGAACAGCTTGACGTCCCATTGTCATCAGGAACAGCTTGATGTCCCATTGTCATCAGGAACAGCTTGACATCCCATTGAACAGCTTGATGTCCTATTGTCATCAGGAACAGCTTGAAGTCCCATTGTCATCAGGAACAGCTTGACGTCCCATTGAACAGCTTGATGTCCCATTGTCATCAGGAACAGCTTGATGTCCCATTGTCATCAGGAACACCTTGACGTCCCATTGAACAGCTTGACGTCCAATTGTCATCAGGAACAGCTTGACGTCCCATTGAACAGCTTGATGTCCCATTGTCATCAGGAACAGCTTGAAGGCCCATTGAACAGCTTGATGTCCCATTGTCATCAGGAACAGCTTGATGTCCCATTGTCATCAGGAACAGCTTGAAGTCCCATTGAACAGCTTAAAGTCCCATTGTCATCAGGAACAGCTTGATGTCCCATTGTCATCAGGAACAGCTTGATGTCCCATTGTCATCAGGAACGGCTTGAAGTCCCATTGAACAGCTTAAAGTCCCATTGTCATCAGGAACAGCTTGATGTCCCATTGTCATCAGGAACAGCTTGAAGGCCCATTGTCATCAGGAACAGCTTGAAGGCCCATTGAACAGCTTGATGTCCCATTGTCATCAGGAACAGCTTGATGTCCCATTGTCATCAGGAACAGCTTGAAGGCCCATTGAACAGCTTGATGTCCCATTGTCATCAGGAACAGCTTGAAGGCCCAATGAACAGCTTGATGTCCCATTGTAATCAGGAACAGCTTGATGTCCCATTGTCATCAGGAACAGCTTGAAGTCCCATTGAACAGCTTAAAGTCCCATTGTCATCAGGAACAGCTTGAAGGCCCATTGAACAGCTTGATGTCCCATTGTCATCAGGAACAGCCTGATGTCCCATTGTCATCAGGAACAGCTTGACGTCCCATTGAACAGCTTGAAGTCCCATTGTCATCAGGAACAGCTTGATGTCCCATTGTCATCAGGAACAGCTTGAAGTCCCATTGAACAGCTTGATGTCCCATTGTCATCAGGAACAGCTTGATGTCCCATTGTCATCAGGAACAGCTTGAAGTCCCATTGAACAGCTTGATGTCCCATTGTCATCAGGAACAGCTTGATGTCCCATTGTCATCAGGAACAGCTTGACGTCCCATTGAACAGCTTGATGTCCCATTGTCATCAGGAACAGCTTGACGTCCCATTGAACAGCTTGATGTCCCATTGTCATCAGGAACAGCTTGAAGTCCCATTGAACAGCTTGATGTCCCATTGTCATCAGGAACAGCTTGATGTCCCATTGTCATCGGGAACAGCTTGACGTCCCATTGTCATCAGGAACAGCTTGACGTCCCATTGTCATCAGGAACAGCTTGACGTCCCATTGTCATCAGGAACAGCTTGAAGTCCCATTGAACAGCTTGATGTCCCATTGTCATCAGGAACAGCTTGACGTCCCATTGTCATCAGGAACAGCTTGACGTCCCATTGAACAGCTTGAAGTCCCATTGTCATCAGGAACAGTTAAAGTCCCATTGTCATCAGGAACAGCTTGAAGGCCCATTGGACAGCTTGATGTCCCATTGTCATCAGGAACAGCTTGATGTCCCATTGTCATCAGGAACAGCTTGAAGTCCCATTGAACAGCTTGACGTCCCATTGTCATCAGGAACAGCTTGATGTCCCATTGTCATCAGGAACAGCTTGATGTCCCATTGTCATCAGGAACAGCTTGACATCCCATTGAACAGCTTGATGTCCCATGGTCATCAGGAACAGCTTGACGTCCCATTGTCATCAGGAACAGCTTGAAGTCCCATTGAACAGCTTGATGTCCCATTGTCATCAGGAACAGCTTGATGTCCCATTGTCATCAGGAACAGCTTGACGTCCCATTGAACAGCTTGATGTCCCATTGTCATCAGGAACAGCTTGACGTCCCATTGTCATCAGGAACAGCTTGACGTCCCATTGTCATCAGGAACAGTTTGACGTCCCATTGAACAGCTTGACGTCCCATTGTCATCAGGAACAGCTTGACGTCCCATTGAACAGCTTGATGTCCCATTGTCATCAGGAATAGCTTGACGTCCCATTGTCATCAGGAACAGCTTGACGTCCCATTGTCATCAGGAACAGTTTGACGTCCCATTGAACAGCTTGACGTCCCATTGTCATCAGGAACAGCTTGACGTCCCATTGAACAGCTTGATGTCCCATTGTCATCAGGAATAGCTTGACGTCCCATTGTCATCAGGAACAGCTTGACGTCCCATTGAACAGCTTGACGTCCCATTGTCATCAGGAATAGCTTGACGTCCCATTGTCATCAGGAACAGCTTGGCGTCCCATTGAACAGCTTGATGTCCCATTGTCATCAGGAACAGCTTGACGTCCCATTGAACAGCTTGACGTCCCATTGTCATCAGGAACAGCTTGAAGTCCCATTGTCATCAGGAACAGCTTGAAGTCCCATTGAACAGCTTGATGTCCCATTGTCATCAGGAACAGCTTGAAGGCCCATTGAACAGCTTGATGTCCCATTGTCATCAGGAACAGCTTGATGTCCCATTGTCATCAGGAACAGCTTGAAGTCCCATTGAACAGCTTAAAGTCCCATTGTCATCAGGAACAGCTTGATGTCCCATTGTCATCAGGAACAGCTTGAAGGCCCATTGAACAGCTTGATGTCCCATTGTCATCAGGAACAGCCTGATGTCCCATTGTCATCAGGAACAGCTTGATGTCCCATTGTCATCAGGAACAGCTTGAAGGCCCATTGAACAGCTTGATGTCCCATTGTCATCAGGAACAGCTTGAAGGCCCATTGAACAGCTTGATGTCCCATTGTCATCAGGAACAGCTTGAAGTCCCATTGAACAGCTTAAAGTCCCATTGTCATCAGGAACAGCTTGAAGGCCCATTGAACAGCTTGATGTCCCATTGTCATCAGGAACAGCTTGACGTCCCATTGAACAGCTTGAAGTCCCATTGTCATCAGGAACAGCTTAAAGTCCCATTGTCATCAGGAACAGCTTGAAGGCCCATTGATCAGCTTGATGTCCCATTGTCATCAGGAACAGCTTGATGTCCCATTGTCATCAGGAACAGCTTGAAGTCCCATTGAACAGCTTGATGTCCCATTGTCATCACGAACAGCTTGACGTCCCATTGTCATCAGGAACAGCTTGACGTCCCATTGTCATCAGGAACAGCTTGATGTCCCATTGTCATCAGGAACAGCTTGACGTCCCATTGTCATCAGGAACAGCTTGACGTCCCATTGTCATCAGGAACAGCTTGACGTCCCATTGTCATCAGGAACAGTTTGAAGTCCCATTGAACAGCTTGATGTCCCATTGTCATCAGGAACAGCTTGACGTCCCATTGTCATCAGGAACAGCTTGACGTCCCATTGAACAGCTTGAAGTCCCATTGTCATCAGGAACAGTTAAAGTCCCATTGTCATCAGGAACAGCTTGAAGGCCCATTGGACAGCTTGATGTCCCATTGTCATCAGGAACAGCTTGATGTCCCATTGTCATCAGGAACAGCTTGAAGTCCCATTGAACAGCTTGACGTCCCATTGCCATCAGGAACAGCTTGATGTCCCATTGTCATCAGGAACAGCTTGATGTCCCATTGTCATCAGGAACAGCTTGACATCCCATTGAACAGCTTGATGTCCCATGGTCATCAGGAACAGCTTGACGTCCCATTGTCATCAGGAACAGCTTGAAGTCCCATTGAACAGCTTGATGTCCCATTGTCATCAGGAACAGCTTGATGTCCCATTGTCATCAGGAACAGCTTGACGTCCCATTGTCATCAGGAACAGTTTGACGTCCCATTGAACAGCTTGACGTCCCATTGTCATCAGGAACAGCTTGACGTCCCATTGAACAGCTTGATGTCCCATTGTCATCAGGAATAGCTTGACGTCCCATTGTCATCAGGAACAGCTTGACGTCCCATTGAACAGCTTGACGTCCCATTGTCATCAGGAATAGCTTGACGTCCCATTGTCATCAGGAACAGCTTGGCGTCCCATTGAACAGCTTGATGTCCCATTGTCATCAGGAACAGCTTGACGTCCCATTGAACAGCTTGACGTCCCATTGTCATCAGGAACAGTTTGACGTCCCATTGAACAGCTTGACGTCCCATTGTCATCAGGAACAGCTTGACGTCCCATTGAACAGCTTGATGTCCCATTGTCATCAGGAATAGCTTGACGTCCCATTGTCATCAGGAACAGCTTGACGTCCCATTGAAGAGCTTGACGTCCCATTGTCATCAGGAATAGCTTGACGTCCCATTGTCATCAAGAACAGCTTGGCGTCCCATTGAACAGCTTGATGTCCCATTGTCATCAGGAACAGCTTGACGTCCCATTGAACAGCTTGACGTCCCATTGTCATCAGGAACAGTTTGATGTCCCATTGTCATCAGGAACAGCTTGATGTCCCATTGTAATCAGGAACAGCTTGGTGTCCCATTGTCATCAGGAACAGCTTGACGTCCCATTGAACAGCTTGATGTCCCATTGTCATCAGGAACAGCTTGAAGTCCCATTGTCATCAGAAACAGTTTGACGTCCCATTGAACAGCTTGATGTCCCATTGTCATCAGGAACAGCTTGAAGTCCCATTGAACAGCTTGATGTCCCATTGTCATCAGGAACAGCTTGATGTCCCATTGTCATCAGGAACAGCTTGACGTCCCATTGAACAGCTTGACGTCCCATTGTCATCAGGAACAGCTTGATGTCCCATTGTCATCAGGAACAGCTTGACATCCCATTGAACAGCTTGATGTCCTATTGTCATCAGGAACAGCTTGAAGTCCCATTGTCATCAGGAACAGCTTGATGTCCCATTGAACAGCTTGAAGTCCCATTGTCATCAGGAACAGCTTGATGTCCCATTGTCATCAGGAACAGCTTGACGTCCCATTGTCATCAGGAACAGCTTGATGTCCCATTGTCATCAGGAACAGCTTGATGTCCCATTGTCATCAGGAACAGCTTGACGTCCCATTGTCATCAGGAACAGCTTGACGTCCCATTGTCATCAGGAACAGCTTGATGTCCCATTGTCATCAGGAACAACTTGACGTCCCATTGTCATCAGGAACAGCTTGATGTCCCATTGTCATCAGGAACAGCTTGACGTCCCATTGTCATCAGGAACAGCTTGACGTCCCATTGTCATCAGGAACAGCTTGACGTTCCATTGAACAGCTTGATGTCCCATTGTCATCAGGAACAGCTTGACGTCCCATTGAACAGCTTGATGTCCCATTGTCATCAGGAACAGCTTGACGTCCCGTTGAACAGCTTGATGTCCCATTGTCATCAGGAACAGCTTGACGTCCCATTGAACAGCTTGATGTCCCATTGTCATCGGGAACAGCTTGACGTCCCATTGTCATCAGGAACAGCTTGATGTCCCATTGTCATCAGGAACAGCTTGACGTCCCATTGTCATCAGGAACAGCTTGACGTCCCATTGAACAGCTTGATGTCCCATTGTCATCAGGAACAGCCTGACGTCCCATTGAACAGCTTGATGTCCCATTGTCATCAGGAACAGCTTGACGTCCCATTGTCATCAGGAACAGCTTGACGTCCCATTGAACAGCTTGATGTCCCATTGCCATCAGGAACAGCTTGACGTCCCACTGTCATCAGGAACAGCTTGACGTCCCATTGAACAGCTTGAAGTCCCATTGTCATCAGGAACAGCTTGACGTCCTATTGAACAGCTTGACATCCCATTGTCATCAGGAACAGCTTGACGTCCCATTGAACAGCTTGACGTCCCATTGTCATCAGGAACAGCCTGACGTACCATTGAACAGCTTGATGTCCCATTGTCATCAGGAACAGCTTGACGTCCCATTGTCATCAGGAACAGCTTGATGTCCCATTGAACAGCTTGAAGTCCCATTGTCATCAGGAACAGCTTGACGTCCTATTGAACAGCTTGACGTCCCATTGTCATCAGGAACAGCTTGACGTCCCATAGAACTGCTTGACGTCCCATTGGCATCAGGAACAGTTTGACGTCCCATTGAACAGCTTGAAGTCCCATTGTCATCAGGAACAGCTTGACGTCCCATTGAATAGCTTGAAGTCCCATTGTCATCAGGAACAGCTTGACGGCTGTCATCAAATTCTAAATTTTGAAAATTCTGTGTTATTGCTCAACAATATAGATGAAATGACAGATCGAGAAAAGCAACACCTAAGCACATTAGATCCTCATGACAACGCGTGCACACAGAAATACATATATTAATACTCACAGAAGCAGAGACAAACAGAACACACGAACACAGGCATGTACAGATGAATGCACACACATACACTCCCCAAGTTTAAGGTCGAAACGCACCACAGGCCACTGGTTCACATCATACAGAAGGACCTCAATGATATGACGCCACGCCCACAACGTTTCCTCCTCAAACTCCGACGCTATGATTTCAACCTGGTCTAAACCCCGGGCAAGGATCTCATTGTGGCTGATACTCTCTCTCGCTCCATCACCATGCCGTGCGAGCGTTCGGACTTCGTCTGCCAGATCGACACCCATGTTGAGTTCTGTGCATCCAACTTTCCGGCCACTGACGAAAGGGTCGTACAGATTCGTCATGAAACGGCCAGGGATCCTCTACTCCAACAGGTCATGCGCCATGTCACAGAAGGTTGGCAAAAGGGCCAGTGCCCACAGTTCTAAAATCTAAAAGACGATCTGGCAGTGGTCGATGGCATACTAATGAAATTGGACAGGATAGTAATACCACAGAGTATGCGGGAGCTCGTTCTCGGCCAACTCCACGAGGGTCACCTGGGGGTGGAAAAGTGTCGCCAGCGAGCCCGAGAGGCAGTATAGTGGCCTGGCATCAATCAGGACATCACCAACACTGTCCTAAATTGCCCAACGTGCCAACGGTTCCAGCCGGCTCAGCCGAAAGAGACTTTGCAGCCGCATGAGCTGGTGTCATCCCCATGGACCAAGGTTGGCATTGATCTCTTTCATGCAAAAGGCCAGGACTACGTCCTCCTTGTGGACTATTTTCTAACTACCCCGAGGTGGTCAGACTAAATGACCTCACATCAGCAAGTCATCAGGGCGTGCAAAGAGACCTTTGCCCGTCATGGCATTCCACTTACGGTCATGACTGATAATGGCCCGTGCTTCTTCAGTCAGGAGTGGATGGATTTTGCCCGACAGTACAACTTCACGCACGTCACTTCAAGCCCCCACTACCCCCAGTCAAATGGGAAAGCTGAAAAGTGGGTACACATTGTCAAATGACTGTTGTGTAAAGCGGCTGATTCGGGTTCAGATTTTAACCTGGCGCTGCTAGCCTACAGGGCGACTCCTTTGTCTGCTGGCCTGTCCCCAGCACACGGACGACGGTGCCAGCAATCCACATCCCGGACTTTGACAATTTTCCGGTCCTGCAAAGAATGCAACTGTCTCGGGCCCAATGCAAGTCGGCAAATGACGCCCATGCCACGGATCTCCCTGCTCTCGATCCTGCTGACCGAGTTTGTGTTCAGCTACCTAATGGTAGCTGGTCTGCCACAGCTGTGGTGGTCAAGCAAGTGGCCCCCAGATCATTTCTCGTTCGCATGCATGATGGCTCTTTTCTTCAGCGTAATAGGTGGGCACTGCGGCTGCTTCCACGCTCGCCACCTGAACGTGATGCCCCGCCTCGCCTGCTGATTCCTCAGGACACACCCTTCCAAGAGGTCACGATCTGCCGCTTCTTTTGCCACCCTCTACATTGGATGCAGCTCCGCCCATTCCAGTGCAGGCAGCCCCTGACCCACCTTTGAGACGGTCAACCAGAATTTGTTGCCCGCCACAAAGACTGAATTGATAGACTGAATGTTTCATTGCCTGGTGCTTCGTTTACATATCTGTAAATATTGTTTCTTCCTAATTTGTTGCATGCACTCTATCTGCACTAGACATCTTCCCATGTAAATACGTTCACGTATTTTGTATATAGTCAGGTTCCCACTCATGTAAATATGCTCACATAGTTTGTACATAGTCAGGCTCATTCACACACTCACTATTTATTTATTTATTTTTTTAAAATTTAGAGTATCCAATTCATTTTTTCCAATTAAGGGGCAATTTAACGTGACCAATCCACCTAGCCTGCCCATCTTTGGGTTGTGGGGGTGAAACCCACGCAAACACGGGAAGAAAGGGCAAACTCCACACAGACAGTGACCCAGAGCCGGGATTCGAACCTGGGACCTCGGCGCTGTGAGGCAACAGGGCTAACCCACTGTGCCACCGTGCTGCCCACTCACTATTTATTGACAGATGCACATTTTTAAAAAGGGGGGAGATGTCATAATATACACACAAGTATATGATGGTGCACAGACAGACATTGATTGACACACAGGATGACCAATGAACACACAGAACACAGCAGCCAATCACCAGACAGGACACGGCCACTAAAAAGCCAGAGGGCACTAGTTTTCCCGCTCTCTTGGGATGCAGCCTCTGAGACAGTCAGAGCCTGTGAGCAACCACACGAACATCCACCATGTGGTAGTAAGATAGTCTGGTCAGGTGAGCCTCAGGTCTCCAGTCAAATCAGCATAGTGTCAACCCACAGTTAAAGTTTATTTAATAGTGAAGAGTTCAATAAAATAGAGTTGCATTTCTTCAAGTGTTGGAAGCCTGTCTCTTTCACTGCTATGGTAAACGCAGTCTTCGCAGACCCAGCATACCCAACACATCATATACTACAACCAGCACTGATCCCTGTGGAACACCACTAGTCACAGCCCTCCAATCAGAAAAGCACCCTTCCATTGCTACTCTCTGCCTTCTATGACCTCGCCAGTTCTGTATCCATCTTAAGAAGTCTTACAACACCAGGTTAAAGTCCAACAGGTTTGTTTCAAACACGAGCTTTCGGAGTCCTGAATTCCTTTCAACTGACATTTGAAAACCTCCCACATGTCAGATGTTGATTTACCCTCAAACATCCACCCCCAATCGAGGTTCTTCAGTTCTCGCCAAATATTGTTACAATTAGCCTTCCTCCAATTTAGCACATTCACCCTCGGACCACTCTTATCCTTGTCCACCAGCACTTTAAAACTTACTGAATTGTGGTCACTGTTCCCGAAATGCTCCCCTACTGAAACTTCTACCACCTGGACGGGCTCATTCCCCAATACCAGGTCCAGTACAGCCCCTTCCCTAGTTCGACAACCTGCAGATTTTTTTAGGAAGCCTTCCTGGATGCTCCTTACAAACTCTGCCCCGTGCAAGCCCCTAGCACTAAGTGAGTCCCAGTCAATATTGGGGAAGTTGAAGTCTCCCATTACAATAACCCTGTTGCTTTTACTCCTTTCCAAAATCTGTCTACCTATCTGCTCCTCTATCTCCCACTGACTGTTGGGATGCCTGCAGTAAACTCACAACATTGTGACTGCACCCTTCTTATTCCTGATCTCTACCCATATAGCCTCACTGCCCTCTGAGGTGTCCTCCCGCGTTACAGCTATAATATTCTCCTTAACCAGTAGCGCAACTCCTCCACCCCTTTTACATCCCCCTCTATCCCACCTGAAACAACTAAATCCTGGAACATTTAGCTGCCAATCCTGTCCTGCCCTCAACCAGGTCTCTGTAATGGCAACAACATCATAGTTCCAAGTACTAATCCAAGTTCTAAGTTCATCTGCCTTACCCGTAATACTTCTTGCATTAGAACATATGCACTTCAGGCCACCAGAACCACTGTTTTCAGCACATCTCCCTATCTGCTCTTCCTCAGAGCCATACTGGCCCTATTCCCTAGTTCTCCCTCAATGTTTTCATCTTCTGACGTATTGCTCCGGTACCCACACCCCTGCCATACCAGTTTAAACCCTCCCGTGTGACACTAGCAAACCTCACGGCCAGGATCAAATGAAAAATGAAAATCGCTTATTGTCACATGTAGGCTTCAATGAAGTTACTGTGAAAAGCCCCTCGTCGCCACATTCCGGCACCTGTCCGGGGAAGCTGGTACGGGAAAGACGGGGAGAGGATATTTATGCCTCTCCAGTTTAGATGCAACCCGTCCTTCTTATACATGTCACACCTGCCCCGGAAGAGCTCCCAGTGGTCCAGATAATGGAAACCCTCCTTCCTACATCAGCTGTTTAGCCACGTGTTTCGCTGCTCTATCTTCCTATTTCTAGCCTCACTGGCACGTGGAACAGGGAGCAATCCCGAGATTACAATCCTAGAAGTCCTGTCTTTTAACTTCCTGCCTAGCTCCCTGAACTCCTGCTGCAGGACATCTACCCCTTCCTGCCTATGTCATTAGTACCAATATGTACAACGACCTCTGCCTGGTTGCCCTCCCCATTAAGGATGCCCGCTACCCATCTGAGACATCCTGGACCCTGGCACCAGGGAGGCAACATACCATCCTGGACTCTCTTTCACGTCCACAGAAGCACCTATCTGAGCCCTGACTATAGTCACCTACATCTATTGCTCTTCTGTGCTTTGACCCTCCCTGCTGAACATCAGAGCCAGCTGTGGTGCTAATGCTCTGGCTGATGCTGTTTTCCCCTGATAGGCTATCCCCCCCCAACAGTATACAAAACGGTATACCTGTTTGAGAGGGGGACAACCGCAGGGGATTCCTGCACTGACTGCCTGCCCCTTCTGGTGATCACCCATCTCTCTGCCTGCGCCTTCGGTGTGACCATGTCTCTATAACTGCTATCTATGATACTTTCCGCCACCTGCATGTTCCTAAGTGCATCCAATGGCTGCTCCAACCGAACCACGTGGTCTGTGAGGAGCACTTGCTGCAGGTGTAGTCGACCTGGAAGCGTCACAGATCTGCCACATCTCACAGTTGGAGCAGTGCAGCCCGCTGAGTGACATTCAAGCACTAATTTAACAGATTCCCAACCAGCCAATCAGGTCACAGCTTTATTATGATGTCACTTCAGCCCCCCCCACCCCCCCCCCCCCCCCACACACACACACAATTTGAAAAGGTGATATAAATCACTTACCTTCCCAGGATGCTCTCTGGTTCTCTCCCTGCAGATTAACAGTTACAGGCCAGAAGAAAGAACACAAAACAGTTGGGAAAAAGCACCTTCTTCCACTCTGCACCGAATGACCTCACTGCACCAAATTACCAAGTTCTAATTCCCACTCTGGATGTGTATCACTCACTCAGGATGTGTCTCCTTCACCTGCACAAAGCTGTTGTGTGGATTGTTAATCAAGCTGATTACAGTGGATGTAGATGTAGCCAAGACCTGCCTGTTTCAATAAAGTCCTGTGATTATGAGTGAAGTACATGTTGCATGCAACACCAGATGGTTACTTTTTAACATGGGCAAACCACCCAGATCTTTGAATTTAAAAAAAAAATAAATTTGTGTACCCAATCATTTTTTCAATTAAGGGGCAATTTAGCGTGGCCAATCCACCTAGCTTGCACGTTTTTTGGGTTGTGGGGGCGAAACCCACGCAGACACGGGGAGAATGTGCAAACTCCACACAGACAGTGACCCAGAGCCGGGATCGAACCTGGGACCTCAGCGCCGTGAGGCGGTTGTGCTAACCACTAGGCCACCCCAGATCCTTGAATGACACTAAAATAAAGCAAAGGACGTGGAAGGGTCTGTAATGATTTTTGAAAAATTAAAAGAGTGGTTTACTGACTTGGCAGTATTGATAGGGAATCTCATCCATTGGCAACACATATTGGAAATTGGAGATTTGCTTTCTGCTATACACTTTCGGCAGATGAGGCACTTTGTCAGAGGCACACAGTTGGAAAATTACCCAACAAAAATCTGTGTTCCAGGATGCAATGGAAGTGGATAATGAGATGTAGATGAAGAGTAAAGATTAAAAGATTTGCCTGCTTAAGCCAATGTCAATATCTGTTTCGAATAGTTGATGTAAGATGAGTCGAGTTAGCGTTGATTTTGATTTTCAGGCTTTGTCCCATATGTGCAAATGTCCACAATATGCACATCTGTTGTAAATATAACTGCCAATTTATATGTGTATGCATAAACAGCAAGGTAGAGAAAGAAAAAGGATGGAAAATGATGGGAATAAAACTTTTGTTCAGATGGATAGTATGTGACAGTTAAGAGAATATGTGGGCAAAAAAAATTAAAACATTGAAGCGATTCTGGGGGTAACTGTCCACTCCGATGCTCCTAGTGGGATGTTGTGAGACAGAAAATGCAAGTCAGAGATAGGACTACCATGCTATAACTCCAAATGTCCCTTTGAGTTCAGTTTGTGGAATCTTCCCAAAACGATTAAATTGGGCATGCTGTAAGAAAGGATTTGCATTTATGTAGTAACCTCCATGCACTCAGAATGTCTCAAAGTTTGTCAAGTTCATTTGAAGTGCAGCTCATGCTGTGTTCTTAAAAAGGAAGGCGGGCAACATGGTAGCGCAGTGATTAGCACTGCAGCCTCACGGCGGCGAGGTCCCAGGTTCGATCCCGGCCCTGGGTCACTGTCTGTGTGGAGTTTGCATATTCTCCACGTGTTTGCGTGGGTTTTGCCCCCACAACCCAAAGATGTGCAGGGCAGGTGGATTGGCCACACTAAATTGCCCCTTAATTGGAAAAAATTAATTGGGTACTCTAAATTTTTTTTAAAAAGGAAGGATAAATTGTGAAATTGCATGCCAGCTGAACAACGGTAGTGGACAAATTATTGGAAAGAATTTTGAGGGGCAATGTTAATCATCATTTAGAAAGGTATGGATTCATTACAGTCAACTTAGATTTAAGGTAATGTTATGTGTGACTAACTTTTAAAAATAAATTTAGAGTGCCCAATTATCTTATTTTCCAATTAAGGGGCAATTTTAGAATGGCCAATCCACCTACCTCACATCTTTGGGTTGTCGTGGTGAGGCCCTTATGTGTGACTAACTTGTTTGAATTTCATGAGGAGGTAACAAGAGGCTTTGTTGAGAGTATACTTGATGTAGCCTATATGGATTTTAATAAGACTGTTGACAAGGTTCCACTTGGCAGGCTGATCAGATAAGTAAAAGCCTATGGGATCCAAGGCAAATTGGATACAAAATTGACTGAGGAAACAGAGAGTATTGGTTGACAGCCGGTTTTGCGACTGGAAGACTGTGTGTGTGTGCCTGTGGTGCTCTGCGGAACTCAACACTAGGTCCGTTGACTTCAGGGATTTAAGACTTAAATATAGGGGATATGATTAACAAGTTTGCAGATGATACAAAAATTGGTCATCTTATTAATAATGGATTGTTCAACTTGGCTGAAAACCAGCAAATGGAATTCACAGAATCACAGAATCTTTACAGTGCAGAAGGAGGCCATTCAGCCCACCAAGTCTATAGTGGATTGCTGAAAGGTAATTCTACCACTTCCCATTCCCCTGCCTTATCCCTGTGACATTGAACATTCTTTCTTTTCAGATAGCACTCAATTCTCTTTTGAATGCCTCGGTCAAAACTGCCTCCACCACCCTCTCTGGTTTAGCTCACTTGGCTAAACCGCTGGCTTTTAAAGCAGACCAAGCAGGCCATCAGCACGGTTCAATTCCCGTACCAGCCTCCCCGGACAGGCGCCGGAATGTGGCGACTAGGAGCTTTTCACAGTAACTTCAATGAAGCCTACTCGTGACAATAAGCAATTTTCATTTTCAGGAAGTTTGTTTCAGATTCCAAAATGTTCCTCACGGCACTTGTACCCCTTTTGCTCGTTGTTGTGAATCTGTACCCTCTGATTCTTGATGTACTCAAGAGTAGGGAGATTAGTTACTTAGGCCACAGCTAGAGTAGTGTATACAGCTCTGGTCATCACATTACAGGAAGAAGTTTTACAACACCAGGTTAAAGCCCAACAGGTTTATTTGGAATCACGAGCTCATAATTCCAAGTAAACCTGTTGGACTTTAACCTGATGTAAAACATCTTACTGTGCTCACTCCAGTCCAACGCCAGCATCTCCACATCACATTACAGGAAGGATGTGATTACATGAAAGAGGTTACATGGGAGATTTATGAGAATATTGCCAAGAAATGCCAATTGATTGTTGAGGTTGGAGTTTTTTGGAACCGAGGAAGCTGAGGGGATATTTAATTGGATGTATCCTAAATGAAGGCCCAGAAAGAGTAGTAATAAGGGCCTATCACCCTCAGCAGAGAAGGGTCAATTGATTCAAAGTAATTGGTAGGAGGAAGAGAGTGTAGTTGAGAGGAAATGGTTTCACCCAGAAGGATGTGAGTGTCTGGCACTTAGTGTTAGAGGCTTAAACTCTCATCACATTTTAAAAATATTTGGATGTGCATTTGCTGTGCTGTCACCCACAGGGCTATGGACCTAGAGATAGAAAGTGGGGTGAGGTTAAATGACTCGTTTTAACCGGTATGATAGAGTGAATGACCTCCTTCTGTGTCATGAAATTCTATGGGCGCGATCTAATGGAACAGTTTCTAAGTGTGGTAGCGTGTGGGAACTGCTGTGTGTTTCCCGAAGGCTGACCTGACAAGGCTGCCACTGGTATCTAATGTTAATGAGGGCACCTAATGATTCCCCAAGGGCTTCATGCCGGAACTGACTGCCCCATCAGCTGATTCACCTGGAACACGCCCGACAACTCCCCGCTAACGAGGAGAAGCAGCGCTTAAACCGATCTCACAGAGCAAACCCCAAACAGAACGTAGCCATGCCATGGCGCAGACCAGCCCCATGTTTCAGTGATGCTGACCTGGCCCAACAATCGTATGCAGTGGAGTTCAGATGAGACACCCTGGGCTGGATTCTCCGATTCTTGGGCTATGGCCTCACTCCGACGTGGGAACGGTAGTATTTTACGCCAGAAAAAGTGGTGTAAAACGGCCACCGTTTCCCCGTTTTGCTGGGGGCTAGCATGCCAGCAGTGCAGAGCACCTGGCTCTAGCTGCTGATACGCCCCAGAGAATATCTGGGTCCGTGGCCGCAGATGCGCACGGTGGCGGCCTGCAGTGGCCGCTCGCGGACCTAGGCCGCAAAATATTGCACCCCCTTTGGCCAGGTCACATGCCCCTGACCACCCCCCTACGGTCCCCCCAGCCCCTGATAATGTCCCCCCGGCTTGTGGATCAACCCTCCCCCGGCTGTGGCCGGCGCTGGATTGAGTCGATCGCCACCACGCTGAGTTCCCGATGGATAGGATCACACGCAACCCACGCCGTCGGGAACTCGGCCGGTCGGGGGTGGAGCATCAGGGGGTGGGCCTCAGGCAATGTCGGCCTCAGGCAATCAGGCAGTGGCCGACAGCATGGGACGTCTAACCAGGAGGACTGCCACCCAATGCCGTAAGAAGCTAAATGGCCTCCACCGGGCCACGCGGGTGAGTTGGCATCGGCCCCCTGGCCGCACCACCTGATGGCCCTGCAGTTGGCACCCCACCACCACTCCTGCACAATACCGCATCTGTGCCGCAGCACACCCTGGCACTCACCTCTGCACGCCCCCATGCCCAGTGGTCTGATCCCCACCATAGTGCCCCCAGCCCCGCAATGCCTGATGTGTGCAGCTGAGGTTGCCCTCTTTTTGCGGAGCATATCTATGTTCCGTCTCAGGTAGGCATTGCTGTAGAGCATGTCTCAGTCACTGTGGAACATAGTAAGAAGTCGGACAACACCAGGTTAAAGTCCAACAGGTTTGTTTCAAACATGAGCATTCGGAGCACTGCTCCTTCCTCACGTGAATGGAGAGGTATGTGCCAGAAACATTTATATTGACAAAGTCAGAGATGCCAGACAATGCTTGGAATACGAGCATTTGTGGGTAATCAAATCATTACAGATCCAGAGATAGGGGGCGATCCCAGGTTAAAGAAGTGTGAATTGTCTCAAGCCAGGACAGTTTCTTACTGTGCTCACCCCAGTCCAACGCCGGCATTTCCACATCACGACTGAGGAACATGTCCCAGATGCAAGTGTACATTGGTGAGGCACTGCAGAGCATGGCCTGGTCGCAGAGTGGCATCGCTGAGGGCATCCACGCCATGGTGCAGATAATGGGGACCCACCAGGGCTGGCAGAGCCAGATGATGCAGGGGCCTCCGGAGCTCAATCCTGCTGCCCCTTTATTTCAAGGAGACCCCCAGGGACCTATGGGCACCAACTGGGAGGAGGGAGCACTGGAGGCTGACCCAGAGCCGCCCTACAGCAAAACGAGGGGTTTACAAGCTCTCCCAAGTCCCCTGTCCTGACAACTACGTGTCTTAATTATTAAAAAGTTATTATTAATTCTAATTATGATCATCTTGGGGTCAATGAGCGGAACATGGCGTTGCGTGTGCCACTGGCAAGTCGGCCGGAGCCCTCCGGTCCCAGGCCCTATGGAGACGCTCACCAGGGGCATCAAGAGCCACAGGGCATGGTAAACAGCAGGCTGCCTCCACCTCTGATATGCATCTTGAGGCACACCTCGATGCAGCGGCGGAACACGTGGCGTACTGGTGTTGTCACTGGACTCGTAATCCAGAGTCGTGCTTTGGGACCCGGTTTCGAATCCCACCATGGCAGACGGTGAAATTTGAATTCAATAAAAAAATCTGGAATTAAAAGTCGAAAGATTACCATGGAGATTGTTGTAAAAACCCATCTGGTTCATAATGTGCAGGAAATTGTCGTCCTTACCTGGTCTGGCCACCTACATGCGAGTCCAGATCCACAGCAATGTAGTTGACTCTTGAATGCCCTCAGCGGTGGACAATAAATGCTGGGTACGGCGGTCCTCTATCTGGTGCCCACGCACCACCCTACCCTCCCGATGCACACACCCACCCTCTGGTCGCGGGGGTAACCACCAGTGCTGCGGCCCAGCTCTCGGGTGTTTGATTATTGGCTGTTGCCTCTGTGGTGTTGAAGCCTCCAATGTTCAGGCAAAGTGTGCAGGCCTCACATGGAATGCTTGGCAGCAAAGCCCTCCTGCGACAGGGCACGTCTACCAGCTGAAATCCACTTGAGAGCTGTGAAGTGCTCTAATTGCTAACATTGCCAATTCCCTATTAGCGACAGCCTTCAGCTGTGTGGCCAGAGGCCGGCACGCTCAGTCAGGTTTAAAATGATCTTCACAATATTACCACGGACGGGGCTCTGTCCTGGAGGTGTTTGGAGGAATGGATCGGCAGAAGCTGAAATTGCCCCTGGTATAGGCATGTCAGACCCGTGGGCGCTGGGCCCCTGGTCCCCCCAGCCCAAGGCCCAAGGGCCCCCCTCTCCCCCTGAGTGGAACTGTCTCTCCCACCCCCCGGGAGCACTCGCACCTCCCCATGAGCACTGGGCAGCAACCCAGCTGCCCCCGCCTGACTGCCCGTTTTCCAAGATGGCTACTCAACTCCTTCTATCCCCATAGCAGCCATTGCTCTTGCTTCACGTTTTTAAATAGGTATGCTAATATGGGACCGCGTGACCACTTGCTGGGGAGCCAGTGAGATCACGGGAGGCCATTCGTTAGGGTGTCCTTCGTGTTAATGGGATGGAGATTGCCCTTAATTGGTTTCTCGTTGTGCTGCGGTGGGATCCGGATTTTGCCAATGGGAGGGTGCCGGTTAGATCGGAAATCGATCGGCGCCGGTGCCTTTCCTGATTTTGGACTCTCCCTGACTGGCTGGTTTGTGGAATCCATAAGCTCAATATTCACAATAAACTCCTGGCTGAAACCACCATAACATTGGAAAAAGCAATCACGATACCTCTGGCGACCGAGTGTGCCCAGGAAGATGCAACTGAGTTCCAAAGCATGGCTAAAGGGGAAATCAATCAAGTATGGGGTGGAATGGCTGCGAGGTGCATGATGGGATCAACAGAGAACCTGAAATGGACCAGACCGGACCAGAGTCAACGGACCAGGAAATGAACAGAGCATCAACCTAAGGGAGGGGTGGACTACTATTGTTGTGGTGAGGATCTCCAAGAGACCAGCCATGTTCAGGAATTTGAGTGTTTCCGAGTCACATCAGAGAAATCTGAGAAATTAAGGCCTACTTTATCCGTCAGGTTGAGCTGACCTGCGAGGATGGTGTGATTTTATGGGATCTTGAGACGTCTTTGCTCTTCCAGCCTGGGGACCCCTCTTACAGGAGCAGCATAGTGCCCACCCAGGGCAGACAAAGATGAAGATGACAACACGCAGCTACATCTAGCGGCCAGGCACACATAAAGCCATTGAACAACTGGCACAACAATGAAGTACAACAGTGCCACCCTTTGGAGAGCTGGTGTAGACACGATGGGCTGAATGGCCTCTTCCGCACTATAACAATTCTGTGAAAAAAGGATACTTCCATCTTGAAACACTTTCCAACGCAGGCTTTTAAAAAAAATATTTCATAGGAGGTGGGCATCACTGGCAAGGCCAACATTTAATTAATAATAATTTTTTATTGACACAAGTATGAAGTTACTGTGAAAAGCCCCTAGTCACCACATTCCGGCTCCTGTTCGGGTAATTTGACGCCCACCCCGCATTGTCTTTGAACTGAGTGGCTTGCCGCAGCATTCAGAAGGCAGTTAAGAGTCAACCAAGTTGCTGTGGGTCTGGAGTCACCAGGCTAGTTGAGGGGAGGTTAACAAGTTTCCTCCCTCAAGGGCATGAGTGAACCAGATGGGTTTTTGCTACTAAAGTCAATAATGGCTTCATTGTGACTATTCCTGAGACTTGCCCCTTTAATTTCAGATTTTAGTAATTAAATAGTCATCGGGGGGTTTGAACCATGGTCCTGCTGTTCCTTTCAAGCTGGAAAACATTGGACTGGCCCTCCAGCTTCAAATGGCTGCCCACCATCCTTAATTGGACGGCACACCTGCCTGCAGCTCAATTAAGGTGGTACTCCCACCAAAATCAGTCTGCATCCCTGTTTCCCATCCCTGGAAGGAAAATTCTGCCCGTAGTTCAGGGACCGGTGTAGGGGGCTGCACTTTGCATTGATTGACAACCTCCAGTCCAAGATTTACCATCCATTAAATCCTGATTAATTCTTATTATCATTCCTCATGTTTTCCTGTTAGTATTACCCACTTTAATATGAGCGATATGAACTGTTGCCCTGGTTACTGCACAGTAACAAAGGGGCCAATGCCATGAAAGCATAAATAAACTGAAAATAGCTTTCAAGGTTATAAAATATAACCGAGCTCTGGAAAGCACAGACAGGGAGGCCAGTGGTATGCGTTGCACTTCAGTTTCTTGTTCTGGGAATTGTTTTTTTATTTTTTTTATTTATGTGATGTGGGCATCGCTGGTTAGGCCAGCATTTATTGCCCATCCCTAGTTATCCTTTAGAAGGTGGTAGTGAGTTGTCTTATTGAACTGCTGCAGTCTTTGAGGTGTAGGTATACCCGCTGTGCTGTTGGGGAGGGAGATCCAGGATGTTTCCCCAGTGACAGCGAATGAACGGCGATATTTTCAAGTCAGGGTGGTGAGTGACTTGGAGAGGGAACCTCCAGGTGGTGGTGTCCTCAGGCATTTGCTGCTCTTGTCCTTCTAGATGGTAATGGTCGTGAGTTTGGAAAGTGCTGTATAAGGAACCTTGGTGAGTTACTGCAGTGCAGGAGATGGTACACACGGCTGCCACTGTTCTTCGGTGGTGGAGGGTTTGAATGTTTGTGGAAGGAGGAGCAATCAAGCGGGCTGCTTTGTCATGGATGGTGTCAAGCTTCTTGAGTATTGTTGGAGCTGCACTCATCCAGGCAAGTGGAGAGTATTTCATTACACTCTTGACTTGTGCTTTGTGGATGGTGGACAGTCTTTGTGGGGGGTCAGGAGGTGAGTTACTCGCCATAGGATTCCTAGCCTTTGACCTACCCTGGTAGCCACAGTATTAATATGGCTAGTCCAGTTCCCTTTCTGATCAACGGTAACCCCCAGGATTTTGAATGTCCATGTATTTTCAGAACATACGAATTAGACACATACATAGAAGATAGGAGCAGGAGGAGGCCTTTTGACCCTTCAAGCCTGCTCCGCCATTTATCGGGATCATGGCTGATCATCCAACGCAATAGCCTAATCCTGATCGTGATAAATGGTGGAAGAGGCTCGGAGGGCCAAAGGCCTCCTCCTGCTCCTGTCTTCTATGTATCTATGTGCTTTGCTTCCTTAGTTTTGCTGGCATTGAAGAACAGATTGTTGTAGTTACACAACACCACTACATTCACAGTATTTTCACAGTATTTTCACACTAACGTCATTGCAGTGTTAATGTAAGCCTACTTGTGACAATAAAGATTATGAAAAATTAAAGATTCTCTCTCTCTCCTTCCTGTACACTGACTCATCGTTGTTCGAAATCCGATTCACTATGTTTGTGTCATCAGCAAACTTGTAGATAGAGTTGGAACCATATTTTGCCATACAGTTGTCTGTGTATAGAGAATATAGTATAGTAGAGGGATAAGTACACAGCCTTGCGGGGCCCCGGTATTGAGGATTATCGTGGAGGAGGTGTTGTTGTTTATCCTTACTGATTGTGGTCTATGGATCAGGAAGTCGAGGATCCAGTTTCATTGGGAGGAGGCAAGTCCTAGGTGTTGGAGTTTTGATATGAGGGTGGCTGGGGTTAAGGTGTTGAAGGCGGAGCTGTAGTCAATGAAAAGGATTCTGACAAAGGAGTCATTATTATTATTGTTGTTGTTGAGATGCTACAGGGATGAGTGCAGGGCCAGAGAGATGGCATCTGCTGTGGACCGGTTGTGGCAAATTGCAGTGGATATAGGCATTCTGGGAGTATGGAGTTGATTTGTCTCATGACCAACTGCTTGAAGCACTTCATAATGATCGATGTCAAGGCCTACAGACGGTAGTTGAGGCATGTTGCCTGGTTCTTTTTTGGCACCGGTATGATGGTGGTCTTCTTGAAGTAGGGTGGGAACCTCAGAATGGACTAGGGAGGGGTTGAAGATGTCCACGAACACGCCCACCAGTTGGTCCACATGGGGTCTGAGTGCATGACCATGGACTCCCATCAGGACCCATTGCTTTCTGAGGGTTCACTTTCAAGAAGGCCGATCTGACTTTGGAAGTTGTAACAGTAGGTATGGGTGAGTCCGAGGCTGTTGGGGAAGGTGACAACCTTTTGTTGGTTTCCTGCTTGAAACAAACATAGAATGCATTGAGTTCATCGGGGAAGGGGTGGGCTGCTGCTGGAGATTCTACTCGGCTTTGCTTTGTAGCCCGTTATGTTGTTTCAACTCATACCCTCAGCCATGGAGATTGTGAGTTGAGCCATCACCAATCAAGGAGTGAAGGTCCTGCGTGTGCCAAGGTCTCCACTGCGAACGCCACCCTCACAATGTTGGCCTCGTTGCATTGGAGTGACGGCACCATCTCCTCAGACAGAAGGTGCTTAGACTCCACCAGTTGGCCTTGAGCTCCAAGGGGAGATGCTGCCATCCCTTTGATTATCGTGACTCTGCCTCTGCAGCTCCATCTGCTCTGGGATGACCAGATCCAAGGTCCCATCATTGGTCAGTGGCTCAGCAGTGTGCTGGGCTCCAGCATCCCTCCGAGTGTCTGATCCCTGGGACGTCCCTGCCTCCACCGGCTGTGGATCCTCAGCTGTGAGGTGCTCAGCAGAGAGTGACCCAGAACCCCACCTCCTTAATCCCACCAAGGCATGTGTATCTGTGCTGGTGAAGGTTGCAGGTGACAGACATGACGCCTTTTCTATGGTGATGTCCGAGAATTCCCCCTCTGAGCTGGTTGGGTCTGTGGTTTCCAGGGGGCATGAGGATGGTCCGGGCTGCTCTCTAGATTGCCCTGCAAGGAAAGGGAGATGGCACTCGTAGATCATGGTGGACAAATACGATGTTTAGTCAGGTGAGCTTTGAGGAATGACTGTGTGTTCTCACGGCTCTCACTTTGTCATAGGCACAGGTGCACTCAAATTCCTCCCACGCTAGTTCAAAGACTCCTTCCTCATGTGAAATGAGGGTGTGGAGCTCTCTCGTGACGCTGGTGCTGTGCCCTCTCATGCTGCTTATTTTGTTTTTGTCCTGCGGGATACAGATGGGGAGACTCCAAACGTCTGGTCTGGGCTCCGCCGAGAATCTTGATGCAAGCTCCCTGGCTGCCATCTTACCTCCAATGGAGGTGGAACAAGTGCTGGGGAGAGGTGTCCATGGAGCTCCATAGTGGTTGCAGTGATTAAAGTTTCCCCAGGGCGAGCAAATCAGCAGGAGGCTGCCAAGAGCCTGGAATGATTCACGTGGAGAAAAAACTTTTGTTTGAGAGGTTGATCGGCGGGCTTCACGCGGTTTTTCTTACCGGACCTGGCACTTTGCCATTTTTTGATAAGGTTGCGCTCAGGGAATCAGTGTGCCGGCTGCTGGGGCTGTTTTTAGCCACGTTTGTTGCCAGAACAAGGGCAAATTAATCCAGCTCCAGATTTTGTGCAATTCAATCTTCGATAAATGCATGATTGCACAATGGTTTTTATTTCTAGTTCCTATATACACATCTATATAATTCTTTATTGGGAGAATGGTTAGAACATGGAGCTTGTTGCCATTTGAAGTAATTCAGGCAAATTGTGCGGATGCGTGAAAGGGGAAAATAACCCACCATGTGAGGGAAATGGTCATCTTCAACGCGATGGATTAAAAAGGGCTGGGAGGAAGCTGGGGTGGAGCACAAATACCGGCATGGATCCGTTAGGGCTGAAATTCTGAGCTCTGCGATATGCAGTTCTGACAAGCATAAAAGAGCAAGATTAACTTAAAATGACTTTTCAGTAATAGTAGAGGAACTCTTAAAATATTTAAAGTTATTTCAAGTAGCCTGCCCCTTCCCTTAAAATAGAAGAAGTTGTGTCCATGAAGAATTTATCTGGTTTTACTGACGACCGTCATTTTCCAGGATGGTATGGTTTAAAGTCCTAAAAGTAAAATTTGAAATGTACAGCATCTAAATGGGGATATGAAATATAAGAGTGCAGATTCATGTTTGAGTGCAAAGTTGTCAGAATTTGCCTCAAGTTTGTTTCAATAATTGAAAAAAAAATCTTTCATGGGGAGTGGGCATCGCTCACTGGGTTTGCATTTACTGCTCATCCCTGATTGAACTGAGTGGCTTGCTAAGCCATTTCGGAGAGCATTTAAGGGTCAACTGCATGCTGTAGATCTGGAGTCACATGTAGGCCAGACCATGTAAGGACGGCAGAGTTTCTTCCCTAAAGGACATGAGTGAACCAGACGGCTTTGAATGACAATCGTCAATCATTACATTTTTAATTCCTAATGTTTTTGTCAAATTCAAATTTCACCATCTGCCATGGTGCGATTCAAACCTGGGACCCCAGAGCATTTCCCTTGGAATTTGGATCACTAATAATACTGATTTGTTCTTGATCATCCTAAATTGAATTTGTAATCCATGGTACGGTAGTACAGTGGATGCTGTACATTGTTGTTGTTTCACAGTTCCAGAGTCCCAGATTCGATTCCCGGCTTGGGAATCTGTGTGTAGTCTGCATGCTCTCCCCGTGTCTACGCGGGTTTCCTCTGGGTGCTCCGGTTTCCTCCCATAAGTCCCAAAGACGTGCTTGTTCTGTGAATTGGACATTCTGAATTCTCCTTCAGTGTATCCAGGGTGTGGCAACTGGGGGATTTTCACAGTAACTTCATTGCAGTGTCAATATCAGCCTACTTGTGACACTAATAAAGATTATTATTATTATCCGAGTGTCTTTTGTCTACATGGGGTCCAGGGCATAGATGGATTCAATAGTGAGCCGATTTTTTTCTTGGTGGTTGGTCTTGCTGTGGACATGTGAAAAGTGGTGGTTGGTCTTGCTGTGGACATCATCGGCCTGTAACTTCCTTTCGGGTCCCTGACTTAAGTTGCTGGTGCGCCGCACAGACGTGATGTGACAACCCGGAAATACAGATGTGTGCAAACTCCCAGCCAGCTTCTTTTTACAAGCTTCAACTCATATGCTGCACAGGTCCTGCTGAATGAAAAATCTAGAGGCAGCGCTAACTTGGACAACTTACCCCGATGTTCGGTAAGTTTTTGCACCTTTTTATTTGCACTTTGATTTCTCGGTCTAGGATTGTTGAGCAGAGGCAGGAGTCATCGGGAGTCATTGTGTGGTGGTTAATGTTTTATATTATTAGTGTTTAGCATTTACAAATATGTACAAAATGCAAATAAAGTGAAAGGAAGTATATATTTTTAATTTTTTTTTCAAACCTCGGTTACTTACGAGGCTATTAATTCCATTAAAAAGGTTATGGGGATTGACATATTTGTTGCTGATTATTGTTTATTGTTGGTGGGTGTAAATTCGGGAGAAAATGTGAAAAAGGTGGAGAATAAAAATATTTTTTTTAAAAAGGTACTTTACAGTATTAAGTGAGTTTGGAGTCACAGAAAGTGATAGAAAGATTTTTTTTAAACTTTGGTTTGCCATGACGATGTTATTCCATTAAAGGAAGTCAATTGGAAAGAATGCATGATTACTCACTAATGAGTATGATCGTCCACCTAAGATATTCAGCGTTATTGGTCCTGGGTTCTGTGGGTCGTTGCACGGCTGGTGAGCCCGATTCTAGAGTCACATCTTCAATCACTCACTTGGCAGGAGTTTCCAAAAGTTGGGATTGGTTCTCAGGCTCCATTTCTGGGTCTCATCTTATCGTTGGGTGTTCTCGAAGAATTGTGTCCCTTTATGACTAGGGACCCATGTTCAATTCCGACCTGTGACTGTGTGGTGTTTGCACATTCTCCCTGTGCCTGCATGGATTTCCTATGGAATAGAACCATAGAATTCCTACAGTGCAGAAGGAGTCGCATCAAGTCTGTACCGATCCTTTGAAAGAGTACCCTACCTCGGCCCACTCCCCCCCCCCCCCCCCCCCTTATCTCTGGAACCTCACCTGTATATCTCTGGACACTGAAAGGCAAACTTGCATGGCCAATCCATCTAGCCTGCGCACTCTTGGATTGTGGGAGGAAACCAGAGCATCCGGAGGAAACCGATACAGAAACCGATACAGACACAGGGAGAACGCACAAACTTCACACAGTCACCTAGGTCAGAATTGAACCCGGGTCTCTGGCGCTGTGAGGCAGCAGTGCTAATGACTGTACCACTGTTCTGTTGCCGTTTCTTCAAGTTGCAAAGAACCAAACTTATGTTCATTTATAAATAATCACCTTGAATCATAAAAAAATAAAAAATTACTTTGAAAGAAACAATAACGACAGCATTGCCTGTATAAAAGAAAGATTAACAATAACTGTTGAAACAACTTCCATATACCTTTAGAGATGCCTGTTGTTTTCAATAAATTTAATAAATCTGCAGTTTAAATGCCTGCCCTCAAGGACGTTCCCCAACTGGTTCTGTCACAAAGGGCTAGTTCTGTATTCTTTCTCCACAGTAAGAAGTCTTACAATACCAGGTTAAAGTCCAACATGTTTGTTTCAAACACTAGCTTTCGGAGCACTGCTCCTTCCTCAGGTGAATGAGGAGGTATGTTCCAGAAACCATATATATATATGTTTCTGGAACATACCTCTTCATTCACCTGAGGAAGGAGCAGTGCTCCGAAAGCTAGTGTTTGAAACAAACACGTTGGACTTTAACCTGGTGTTGTAAGACTTCTTACTGTGCTCACCCCAGTCCAACGCAGGCATCTCCACATCATTCTTTCTGCACAGCACTGGATCCTGCGCAGACTGTTGCTCTGGAGACCCCAGGCTGCCGAATGGAGAGGAAGGTTCATTGCGATATCCGAACGCGGGTAAGTTTGCATTTTTCCCTCTCAGAATCGGCGGCCCATGGCTTCCCACCACTAGCCAGTGTTTACCGGCACATGAAGCAGAGGAATGACATACTCATGTCGGCTCCCATAGCTTGGAGTTTCATTTGACAACTTGGATTTGGATTTGTTTATTGTCACCTGTACCGAGGTGCGAGCTGCTCAAACAGATCATTCAGTACACGAAAAGAAAATATGTAATAGGGCAACACAAGGTACACAATGTAAATACACAGACACCGTCAGCAGGTGAAGCATACCGGAGTGTGGTATTAATCAGATCAGTCCATAAGAGGATCCTTTAGGAGTCTAGTAAGAGTGGGGAGGAAGCTGTTTTTGAGTCAGTTTGTGCGTGTTCTCAGACTTTTGTACCTCCTGCTCGATGGAAGAAGTTGGAAGAATGAGTAAGCTGGGTGGGAGGGGTCTTTGATTATGCTGCCCGCTTTCCCCAGGCAGCGCGAGGTGTAGATGGAGTCAATGGATGGGAGGCGGATTTGTGTGATGGACGAGGTGGTGGTTCACGACTCTGAAGTTTCTTGCGGTCAGTTACCATACCAGGCTGTGATGCAGCCAGATAGGATGCTTTCTAAGGTGCACCTGTAAAAGTTGTTAAGTGTCAGTGTGGACATGCCGAATTTCCTTAGTTTCCTGAGGAAATACAGGCGCTGTTGTGCTTTCTTGGTCGTAGAGTCGATGTGGGTGGACCAGGACAGATTGTTGGTGATGCGCACACCTCGGAATTTGAAGCTGCCAACCATCTCCACCTCGGTCCCGTTGATGCAGACAAGGGTGTGTACAATATTTTGCTTCCTGAGGTCATTGACCAGCTCTTTAGTTTTGCTGACATTGAGGGAGAGATTGTTGGCATTGCACCACTCCACCAGGTTCTCAATCTCCCTCATGTATTCTGACTCGTCTTTATCACTCAACTGCTCGCTTTTATCACTCAACCTCTTTGGTCGCATGATGAACAAACCCGGGGCCACCAGCTCACAGGCAGTGATGCTATCCATTGCACCACAAAAATGCCCTTCTGCACACGCAGCAGGCTTTAAAAAATAAATTGACAGTGATATTGTGGTTTGATTCTCATTGAAAGGGTCTGGATCCTGAAAAAGCTAAACTAAGCCATTCTGTGTAATTTGATTTTGTTTAAAATATCTCCAAACATTTTAGTAGAAATTACTTAGGCTTGAAAACCCTCCAAATGCACCAAATAAAATGTCAGGATTCAAAACACTCCCAGAGGGCTGAGGCAGTACCCGGGCTCTGACTGAAAAGAAACCCAAATGATTTTGGCTCAGATATCCCCTCGCAGTCATTTATACATTTACACTGGTGCCAACTAAAATATTTTGGATTTCAAACACTTGAGGCTATTCCCTACAATAGATGTGACAGGATGCTAGACAAGCAACAACTTAGGTTTATGACAGGTCTCTGTTATGTTTCAGTTTTAGTCGAACCCCTAGTCTTCATGTGGCAGTGAAGCTGGGCCTGAAATTCCACAGGGTTTCTCGTGCTGTCTCGCTATAACTCTGGTCAGGCCAGTCGAACCCCCTGGGGTAAACACATTAGCGTCAGAGAAGCAGAATTTCAGTGGGAAACTGGGAGAAAACCCCAACTGAATTTTATGGCTGGTTATGTTTTGCTTCTCAGCTGACATCATTTTTTTTTCAGAAGGCAGGCTAGCTTTGTTTTGTTTTAACTTTGGTCTTCAAGGGCAGCACGGTGGCCTTGTGGTTAGCACAACCGCCTCACGGCGCTGAGGTCCCAGGTTCGATCCCGGCTCTGGGTCACTGTCCGTGTGGAGTTTGCACATTCTCCCCGTGTCTGCGTGGGTTTCGCCCCCACAACCCAAAAATGTGCAGAGTAGGTGGATTGGCCACGCTAAATTGCCCCTTAATTGGGAAAAAATAATTGGGTAATCGAAATTAAAAAAAAAAAACTTTGGTCTTCAATTCTGCTACTTTTCTAGGCACTAGCTCCAGAATTAAAACCAGCAGCAAGGAACAAACAATGATGTGAGCAGGACTACCTCAGTTCCATAAGTCATTTGTAGCGTAATAGCACTCACCTTCCTCTCCCGTAACTGGCCCTCAATCGGGTTAATATTGACTTTGTGCCATAGTGCATAATGGGCACATCAATTATACCACCCATTATGTGCCTCTCTGGACTCTGAGAATCTGTAAAGGTATATAATGGTTGGATGATTTGAAATCGCTTGTCTTATACGATTGCCCAAATGCAGAATTACCACTGTTGTATCTCGGGAAGAACTAGAACAGGGAAAAGAAAAGCATGTTGTCCTGCCCAGTACAGACATAATTATACTACACATTTTAAAGCTATATCTTCAAAAGGTGGGCATCAAAAGCTGTTTAAAATGGCTGTAGCACATCATGTAACTTGGTAATATTCAGCTACAGACAGTGCTGAAACTCAAGCAAGTTCCCGACGGCGTGGATCTCTCATGGTCTCACACATCAGGAACTCGGCGTGGCGGCTGCGGACTCAGTCCTTTTCCAAATAATATGGTGAGTTAGACCAGTAAACCCCCTGGCTGGGATTCTCCAAAATCCCGGCCAAGTGTTGACGCAGGCGTAAACACCGGAGTGGTGCACACTGGCATCAACGGGCCTTCTGGCCCAGTGATTCAGTGGCCCTCAGGGGCCAACACGGTGCCGGAGTGCTAAGCGCTGCTCCGGCACCAATACGCGGCCCAGCCCTACCGGCGTGGGTCCGTGCATGCACGCGATGGCCGTCTCTGTGCCGTCTCATGCGCGCGATGGCCGTCTCCACACTGGCGCAAGCACACGACGGCCGTCTCCACGCCGGCGCATGCACGTGGTGGCTGTTTCCGCACTGCCAGAGTGCAACATGGCGGAGCCCTACAGCGGGCCCGTGCGGAAGGAGGTAGGCGCCCTCCGGATCGCGGGAGCCCGTCGATCATCACGAGCCTGGATGCCATAGAGCCCCCCCCCCCCCCCTCCCCAGAGTCTCATCCTCCCGCCCTCCCCACCAGGACGGCTACTGCGGCTGCGGGTCCGAGCTCCCACCGGGTGGTACCAGGTCGGAACCACACCGGCGGGACTCAGCGGAACTCGGCGGGAATTCGGCCGGTCAACCACAGAGAATCTCCGTGTGGGCCTCATTCAGTGACCACCGACCGGCACCTCGTTGATTGGCGCCAATTCGCCAGTCGCCGGAGAATCGTGTCCTGGTGTCGGAGCTGCGTGGCGAGAATTTCCCGCGTCACCGGTGATTCTCCGACCCAATGCGGGCTTGGAGAATCCCGACCCCTATGTTGTAACTTTTTAACATAGGACTTTGGACTTGGAACAGGTCACACGTGTAAGGTAACCATGTTTGATAGCTGCTTTTAAAAATAGCAGCAGAATCTGTTCTGGTTCAGGAACCAACATCTGAAAAGCCATTGAACCTGCTTCAAAAATAACTATGCAACCAAAGTAAACACCTGTACCTTGAAAGTTGTTGGTCTCCCCCTAAACCTGTTCCAACTTTAAGTTCACCTGAAAACCAACCTCTTGGCAATTCAACCTCCAGAAGCCTCGCAGCTGACTGAGAATCCTCTGCTTTTCCAAGACCTCCATTCCAGCTGAAGCATTAATTCATCTAATTCATCTAAGAAGTCCATAATGAAAGAGACTGAAGTAATTGCAGATTGTTTTTCTTCTTCATCTGTATCTTATCTTTGTAAGTGTAATTGTGTACGTGTGGAATGTTGTGGTTTAAACTCTGGAACATGTGCTTGATGATAAATAATCTTTATTCTTAAAATCACAAATGCTTGCTGCTGCTGAATCATTTAAATGGAGACAAATCTCTCTAGGTAAGAAAACACATAAATCTCACACTTAACAACACTTTTATCATGGACAAAAAGGAAATACTTAAACGCTGTCCATGATAATATGTGGCTACCGAGGGATTATGTTGCTGAGGATGGTTAGGGGAGTTGACGGTAAGTGAGGTCACAAAGGAATTTGGGTGTCTTTGACCGAAAATTGATTTGTAGGAAAGCCAGTAGCTCTATATGCTGGATGGGGAAGGGATGTTTCTTTTTGTTGGCGAATCTAAAATTAGGATTACTCTTTTATAACATTTAAAAGAGATGAGGGGATTTTTTTTCTTTCAGAGCATCACAAGTCTTGTAACTCTGTTCCTCAAAAGGCGGTGGAAGCAGACTCTTTAAATATTTTTACGATAGTGGTGATTCTTGATATAAAAAAGGGGAATGAAAGGTTATCAGGGGTAGGTGGGATTGTGCAGATCAGCCACGATCAGTGCAGCAGGTTTGAGGGGACGATGTCCCTACCCCCACTCTGAATTCCTATGTTCAGATGCCTGATCTCACTGCTGCCCTGCTCTTAAGGGAAACTTGAATTATTTCTCTGCTGTCCGGTAATGTACGTCAGTCATCTAATGAATAAATTCCCCGACTGCAAATGTTATTGAAATGGCAGAGGTCCACTTATTGCAGGACTGACTGTGATGAATTGGCTTCAAAGCCACACACAGCGCATTGCAGGCAGAGAACCACAGCTGCAGTTCTTCATACTATAGGTGGCACATACTACCTCTGAACCATGGTGAAATGGGTTCTTCGAATACACATTTCCTTAGTGTTTAATCTTTGTGTGTTTATATCTGGTGGCGCACGTCTAACTTAAATCTTCTCTCATACATGCAGGTTAGGTGGATTGACTACACTCAATTGCCCTTAGTGTCCAAAAAGGTTGGGTGGGATTACTGGGTAATGGGGATAGGGTGGAGGTGTGGGCTTGGGTGGGGTGCTGTTTCCAAGGGCTGGTGCAGACTCAATGGGCCGAATGGCCTCCTTCTGTACTGTAAATTCTATGATTCTATGCGGTATTTACCCAGATTATCTGACCATGATCATATTGATTTCTTCACTTCACAACAATGATTACACTTCAAGGAACACTTGATTCACTGTAAAGTACTTTGGGAGGGCGGAGGTCATGAAGGGTGGTATCTAAATGCAATTCTTTCTCTCTCCCTCTCTCTCCCCTTTCCTCTGCCCTCTCATATTTCACCTCCTCCACGTAATGACATGTTAAGATATGCACATAAGGGGTTGCCATGCCGATTCTTGAGAAGCCGTCACGGTGGGAAGGTAGTGGTGGAGAGAGGAGATTTTTGCCAAAATGTCTCTTGGGAATACAGGACAGAGGAACTTAGGATTTAGAATCGATAAGATCATAGCTGACCTGATTGTGTCTCAAATCCACTTTCCTCTCTGCACCCCATAAAATTTATAAAATATCCAACTCAGTCTTGCATATTTTCGATGATCCAGCCTCCATTGCTCTATGGGGAAGAGAATTCCACAGACGAATGACCCTCTGAGGGAAAACATTTATCCTCAGCTCTGTCTTAAAAGGGAAGCCTCTTACTCTTAAACTGGGTCCCCTAGTTCTGGTCTCCCCAATAAGAGGAAACATCCCTCTGGTATCCACCTTATCAAGTCCTCTCAGGATCTTACATGTTTCAATAAAATCACCTCTCATTATTCTAAACTCCAATGGCTATAAGCCCAACCCATTCAATCTTTCATCATAGGTTAAGCCCCTCATCCCAGGAATGAGTCAAATCAACCTTCCCTGAACTTTTTCTAATGCAATGGTATCCTTTTTCAAATAAGCAGATGAAAACTACAGTCCTCCAGATATAGTCTCACCAAAGTCCCACACAGCTGACGTAAAACTTCCCTACTTGTATATTACATTCCCCTAGCAATAAATGTCAATGTTCCATTTTCCTTCCTCATGACATACTTCCCTACCGTCTCGATACCACCCGAAAATGTAGTTACTGTACATTTGGTCCGTCCAAGGCATTGATGGAGATTGTAAATAGTTGAGGCCCCACCACTCTCTGTGGCAATCCACTAGTTGCAGACTGCCAACCTGACACCATTTATCACTGCTCTGTTTTCTGCTAGCTAATTAATTCTTTATCCATTTTAATACATCACTCCCTACACCATGGACTCTTAGGTTTTGTAGTAACATTTGATGTGGTACCTTATCAAATGCCTTTTGGAAATTCAAGTACACAACACCTACAGGTTCCCCTTGTTGGTTGCTTCCTCAAAAATCTCCAATAAATTAGCTAAAGACAATTTCCCTTTCACACAACCATGTTGACTCTGCCTGTTCCCATTTGATTTTCTAAGCATACTGCCCTAACTCTAAATAATGAATTATAGAAAATTTTCTGTCACAGATGTTGGCCTAACTGGTTTTTGCTTTCTGTTTCCCTAATTTCTTGAATAAAGTTATTACATTTGCTTTTTTCCAGTATGTTGAGACCCTTCCAGAGTCAAAGGGATTTTGAAAGATTATAACCAATGCCTCAACTATCTCTGCAACCATTTATTTTAAGACCCTGAGAAACAGGCCACCTGGCCCTGGAGACTTGTCAGTGTTTAGATTTCATAGATTTCATAGAATTTACAGTGCAGAAGGAGGCCATTCGGCCCATCGAGTCTGCACCGGCTCTTGGAAAGAGCACCCTACCCAAGGTCAACACCTCCACCCTATCCCCATAAAACAGTAACCCCACCCAACACTAAGGACAATTTTGGACACTAAGGGTATTTTATCATGGCCAATCCACCTAACCTGCACATCTTTGGACTGTGGGAGGAAACCGCAGCACCCGGAGGAAACCCACGCACACACGGGGAGGATGTGCAAACTCCGCACAGACAGTGACCCAAGCCGGAATAGAACCTGGAACCCTGGAGCTGTGGGGCAATTGTGCTAACCACAATGCTACCGTGCTGCCCCTCTAATAGTTCTAATATAGATCTAATAGTTTTCCGAGCACCTTGTCCCTGGTGATGGTGATTATTTCAAGTTCCTCTCACCCTTTCACATCTGGCTTTCATGTATCTTTGGGAGGTTTGGGATGTTGGGAGGTATCTGAGGGACATAGGTAAGCTGCAGAGCTGGGCTGACAGGTGGCAAATGGAGTTTAATGCAGAAAAGTGTGAGGTGATTCATTTTGGAAGGAATAACAGGAAGACAGAGTACTGGCCTAATGGTAAGATTCTTGGTAGTGTGAACGAGCAGAGAGATCTCGGTGTCCATGTTCATAGATCCCTAAAAGTTGCCACCCAGGTTGAGAATGTTGTTAAGAAGGCGTACGGTGTATTAGCTTTTATTGGTAGAGGAATTGAGTTTCGGAGCCATGAGGTCACGTTGCAGTTGTACAAAACTCTGGTGCGGCCGCATTTGGACTATTGCGTGCAGTTCTGGTCGCCACATTATAGGAAGGATGTGGAAGCATTGGAAAGGGTACAGAGGAGATTTACAAGGATGTTGCCTGGTATGGAGGGAAGATCTTATGAGGAAAGGCTGAAGGACTTGAGGCTGTTTTCGTTAGAGAGAAGGTTAAGAGGTGACTTAATTGAGGCATACAAGATGATCAGAGGATTAGATAGGGTGGACACTGAGAGCCTTTTTCCTCAGATGGTGATGTCCAGCATGAGGGGACAAAGCTTTAAATTGAGGGGAGATAGATATAGGACAGATGTCAGAGGTAGGTTCTTTACTCAGGGAGTAGTAAGGCCGTGGAATGCCCTGCCTGCAACAGTAGTGGACAAACCAACACTAAACGCATTCAAATAGTCATTGGATAGCCATATGGATGATAAGGGAATAGTGTAGAGGGACTTTAGAAGGGTTTCACAGGACGGCACAACATCGAGAGCTGAAGGGCCTGTATTGCGCTGTAATGTTCTATGTTTATTGCGGGTTGAATCTTATCAGAATTTGCAAAGTGTCGGAAAACTGATTTATATCTCTCCAATTGCACTGTTAAGAGTTCTCACGGGATCTTGAGCCTCCTTGCGAAAACAAATGAGTGGGTGTGCTTTGTGCCATCACTTTGACGAGGAGGGGCCCCTTAGAGCCAGGACCATGCTCCAAACTGGTTGGGGCGCCATCTTTAAAGGGCACTCTGACCAACGCTGCAGCTGAACGGCCCCCAGCCCACATCATGGAGGACTCGGGAGCACTTCCCCCCCCCCCCCCACCCCCCCGCCCCCCAACATTCATCACTGGCACCCACCCCGGATCCTGACGTTCATTGCCGGCAAATCCCTGACTAAACCTCTACTCTTCCTGCCCACCAAACATCACTGCAACCCCTCCCTCCATGGAGTTCCCACTTGGGTTCATCCCGGCAGTTCCTCCTGGCACAAGATGGCACTGCCAGTTCAACCCGGCAGAGCCAACCTGTGCCTGGGGAAGTGCCAAGGCATTGCCCAGGCATGTCTCTCTGCCCCTCCACTGTGTATTAACATTTTTAAACATGAGGCCGATGCCTTTTGTGGGTGTTAATCTCATGACTTCTCTGGCAGGGGGTGGGAAAAATCAGGAAACGCGATCTCTCCAGCGGGAATCACATTTTCTGATTTGTGCAAGTTTTTCTGTCCTCGCCATCGATCCTGCGGGTGGCGAGTACGGGTTCAAGATTTTTCCCAGCATCTTCCACAGTGTGGTCACACACAGAATGACTGTTCAACACCTCCACCATTTTATTGCTTTTCAATTTCAATTTTGCAGGCCCATTCTCTGGAAAACCAACACAAACTTTCGTTAATCTTTTCCTATTTAAATAGTCTTGGTGGGTGGGTTTATGCACACTTGTTGTCAGTCAGAAGTATGTCTCGGCTCAGTGTCAGAAGTACAAAAGAAATATGAGTCTGAGAAGATCACATGGCTCATCGAGCCTGCTCTTCCATTCAATATGATCATGGCTGATCTTGAGCTTCACCTCCATTTTCCCATCCATTACCCATATCTAGGGGCAGCACGGTAGCATAGTGGTTAGCACAATCGTTTCACAGCTCCAGGGTCCCAGGTTCGATTCCGGCTTGGGTCACTGTCTGTGCGGAGTCTGCACGTCCTCCCCGTGTGTGCGTGGGTTTCCTCCGGGTGCTCCGGTTTCCTCCCACAGTCCAAAGATGTGCGGGTTAGGTGGATTGGCCATGCTAAATTGCCCGTAGTGTCCTAAAAAGTAATGTTAAGGGGGAGTTGTTGGGTTACGGGTATAGGGTGGATACGTGAGTTTGAGTAGGGTGATCGTTGCTCGGCACAACATCGAGGGCCGAAGGGCCTGTTCTGTGCTGTACTGTTCTAAATCTAAATCTAAATCCCTTGATTCCCCAAGAGCTCAAAGATCTGTCTATTGCAGCCTTAAATGTATTCAATGGCGGGGCATCCACAACCCTCTGGAGCCGAGAACTCAGAATATTCACAACCCTTTGAATTAATGAATTTCTCCACAGGCTGGATTCTCCGGACTCCAAGCCACCTGTTTTTCGACAGTGGGAGGCTGCGTGCCATTCGCTGGCGGTGGGATTCCCATTGAAGCCATCCCACGCCACCGGGAAACCCATGGGAGGGGGTGTATTGCCGGCGGGACCAGGGAATCCCGCCACCAGCGAATTGCCAGAGAATTCCAGCCAACATCTTAAGCCTAAATGATCGGTCCCTTATCTTGAATTTGTGCGCCTGTGTTTTGGATTCCCCAACCGATGGAGAAACTCCCTCAGCAGCCACCCTATCAAGCCCCTTCAGAACTTTTTTGGGTTCAACGAAGTCGCTTCTCATTCCTCGAAACTCCGGAGAATATAATCCCAATTTAACTGGTCTCTCACTACTGGCCAACCTCCTCATCCAGGGATCAAAAAGAATCGCTTCAAGATGTTATTCCCACAAATCATTTTTCAGGCTTTCACAGTTTTCAGGCTCAAAAACAATTTTAGGTTCATTTTAGCCTCATCAACCAAGTGGAAGTGGGGCCAGGGACTATTAAAATAGACCATTTGATCCATTGCCCTTATTCTGCTGACTGTCCCTTTAACTCCTGAATGTATTTAGGTTGTCAGAAGCAGGTGGGTGCCTCATGAACACAATTATTTGATTCTGTCCTTGCAGTGTTTTTACTTCATCGCTTTGGGCTACAGGATGAACAGAGCAGAAGTGGCCGTTGTAGCAACCAGAGCCAATGAATCAGCTGGTTAGGGAGTGAGGTGTGGATCATAGAAGGTCTTGTCCAGCCCACAGAGTCTACAGACTAACAGTCAGTTTCCTGGATATCTCTGAGGAGTATTGCATTAACAGGCTACGCTTACCCTTGGCGGGAGAGTTTGTGAGTCTTGGAGGGCTTGTTAAAGCAAACTTGTCACATTGATATGGGATGGGGTAGTGATGTTGCACAGTGTCTGGGTCACCAATTAAATGGATTCAACTGTCCTGTCTTGAGGCCAGGGATATTTCTTTTGTGCCCATCAGACTGAATGGCAATTCTCTCTGTTCCTTACAGTTAGTACAGAACCATTAAAGGGTCAGGGGGTGAGCCATTCATTGCAGAGTATCCAGCCTCTGACCTGTTTTTATAGCTGCAGGGTTGTTGAAATGGCTGATCTAAATTAAGCTTCTGCTTAATGGTGACCCCCCCAAAAAAAAATATTAATAATGAGTGCCAATTCTGGGTGTTGTCCAGGTCTTATTGCATGATGACATGAGCCATTCCAATGTAGCAGGAGTTGTGAATAGAATGGAACAATATATTTTCAACAGAGAACAGCCTGAGCCTTGACCTTATAAAAGAGCGAAGCAATTGATAAAACAGCTTCAGTTGACTGGACAACTGTTCTGCTGAGGATCTGCGACAGTGATGCTCAGCAAATGGAGCGATTAAGCAGTAACAACCATGACCGTCTTCCTTCATAATCAATACTGGAGGAGGAGGTCGCGTGCATCTAGAAGGTGGATCAGGTATACGTTGCATCCGGAAAAGGGAGCCATTTAAACCCAGAGTAAGGGTAAGAAGTCTTACAACACCAGGTTAAAGTCCAACAGGTCTGTTTCGAATCACTAGCTTTCGGAGCACTGCTCCTTCCTCAGATTCACCTGATGAAGGAGCTGTGCTCCGAAAGCGAGTGTTCGAAACAAACCTGTTGGACTTTAACCTGGTGTTGTAAGGCTTCGTACTGTGCTCACCCCAGTCCAACGCCGGCACCCCCACATCAGAGCAAGGGAGAAGAGAGGCAATTGGATATACAAAAGGAGGCGGACAATTAAAACCAAAGAGGGAAGGAAGTAATTCCATCCAGACAGAGAGAGAGAGGGGCAGACACTTTCCCCTTTCCTTTGTGTTAAGTTATAACTACAGCCACGAAAGGAATTTCACTCTTGGACCCCATTGATCTCAATTTTGTTAGGGCTCTTCAGTGCTACATTTGTGTTGAAACTAGGGGCGGAATCTTACAAAAAATGGCAATGTTTCAGTCCTGGTGAGAAAAAAGGAGTGACATGCAGGATTTCTCATGGAACCTTGAGTCTCTTAGGATAAAAAGTGAGTGGGTGTAGTTAATGGCTTCACTCTGCCGAGGTGGGGACTCTTACAGCCAGAAATAAGCTTCAAACACATCAGGGTGGCAACTCTAAAAGGCACCCCAACCAGCGGTGCAGGAAAATGGCACCCAGACCACATTTCGGAGGAATTGGGGCTCTCCCTCACAACAGGCATCGCTGGCAGTTCCCCCCACCCCACCCCACCTGGGCACCTGGCAGTGCCAACCTGTGCCAGGGCGCAGTTCCACTGCCCAGGCATTTCCATCTACCCATCCCCACCGAGGGCTATGCATACCTCTGCACCCCACAAACTGCCTCACGCCTGGCCAATCATGGTGTAAACGACACTGGCGTGATGTTGCGTCAGTGCAGGGTCAAGATTTCATGAGAGGCGAAGGTTTGGAGAGAATGCTCGCTGATGACATGCTGATGTATTAAAATGAGGTTCCTAGGCTCACGCTGCACAATTCACACTACTCCACTAGCTGGGGTGGGGGAGGGAGGGAGATAGTAAGCTTCCAAAAGCCAATCACCGGAGAGAATCACGGGTGGCATTCTCCGGCCCTGTCCGCCCAACGATCAGAGAATCCCGCCTGAGGTCAATGGATGTCTCTACTGTTTACGTCTCGCCCATGGCGTACTTGTGGCCGGTGGAGCAGAAGAATCCAGCCCCACGTTTTTCGCTTGTCTCTGGATTTTGAGCCCGTGCTGACTTACTCACGGACGGAGAGGGAGGGATCAACATCATCCCCTACTACTCTGTCAGACAGATAAACTTTCATCTCTCCTTTAGCATTCAGTTCTTGTGCCTATTGCTGGATCAGGAATGTGATGAGGTTAGTGATGATTGCTTCTAGCCAAGTCTGAATAGATGTGAAGAGCAGATTTTGGTGAGCAGGTGCCACTTGTTTCTAAAAGGTTGATACTTCAAAAGCATTTTGCTGGCTCTGAAACACTTGGAATGTTTCTGGGATTGTGAAACATGTGAGAAACAATGAAAGTTCTTTTTTTTCTTTTGCCAATTTTATGTCTTCAACATTTGGATTTCCCCTCAGATATTTTAACTATTCATGTATTTTCTCTTCCGTGCATCACCATTGTGCTGTGCTGAATGGTTTAATTAACAACAGACCGACCAATCCGAAACTCCATAGGGCACCGTGGGTTATCTGCAGCAGCAGGATTGTATACAACTGCAGTCTATAACTGTATGGACAGGCTTACCTTCACTCTTGCCATTGATATCAAACCAGTAGATGAGGAGCACAGGAGAGCATGCCAGGAACAGCAGCAGGAATACCTCAAAATGAGGTTCCAAGCTAGTGAAACTACATCACAGGACGATGTGCATGCACAACAATGGAAGAAGCATCCAACATACAGAGCTAAGTACCCCACACACAACGGATCAGATTTAAGCTCTGCAAAGATGGATGGTGGTAGACAATTAAATAACTAACAGGAGGAGGCTTCACAAATATCCTCATCTTCAATGATGGAGGAACCCAACATATTAAAGACAAGGTGGGGCGCCGAGTGAATGATCCATCTCGGCTTCCTTCTGAGTTCCCCAGTATCACGGATGCCAGTCTTCAGCCAACTAGCTCCTTAACAAATTGTTTCATTGTCTCATTGACAGCAATAAAGTTCCAAATCAGGATGATGTGCAGCTTAGAGGGGAACTTGCAGGAGGCGGTGTTTCCATGCATCTGCTCCCTTTGTCCTTCCAGGTGGTAGAGGTCACGTTGAAGGAGCCTTGGAAAATTTACGCATTGCATTAAGTAGACGGCAAAAAACTTCTGCCATTACGTGTCAGTGGTGGATGGAGTGAAACTTTAAAATGGCGGATTGGACAGCAATCAAGTGGACTCCTTCGGTCCGTGTTACAACCCCCATGAGGGTCATGAGACAGCAAATCCTGATCTTCCAATTAGGTTTATTGAATATGATCTCCTCAGGAAGGGGGCCGTGACCCACCACCTAGGGCTCGTTATGCTATGGGATAAAAGTAGGCCCCAGTCAGCGCCTTGTCAGATCTATCCTCCCAGTAGGGTCTATGCTGGGAGTGAGGTACCAGATAATCTGTAAATTATATACATGTAAATAAATCCAGTTATGTTTATGACAGTTTCCTTGGAGTTATTACAGTCCAAATATGGACAAAAGAGCTGAACTCAAGAGGTGAGGTGAGAGTGACTGCCATTGACATCAAGGCAGCATTTGTCCGCGTGTGGCATCAAGAAACCCTAACAAAACTGAAGATGAGAATCGGGGAAAGCTCTGCAGCTGGTTGGGGTCATAACCAGCACAAACCAGTCTGTTTCATTGGAACCCCATGAACTACTTTAAACATGCACTCCCTTCAATGACACACAGTGGTTGTGGTGTGTACCATGTACAAGGTGCATTGCACCTTACAAAGCCTCAACCTCTGTCATCAAGAAGACCAAGGGCAGCAGGAGCATGGGAATTCCACTACCTGAAAGTTCCCATCCAAGCTACCCACCATCCAGACTTGGTACCATATCACTGTCCCTTCACTGTTACACAGTCAAAAACCTGGAACACCTTTTCTAACAGCACCTAGCCCGAGGTAATGCAATGGTTTGCGAAGGCAGCTTACCTCCACATTCTCAAGGGCAATTATGGATAAACAACAGACCTGCCAGCGATGCTCACATCTCATAAAATCATTTAAAATATTGAACTATTTGGTTCTCGGCACAGAACGTCAATAAGGATATCTTGGCTTTTGAGGCTGTACAGCACAGATTTTGCAGAATGATGCTCGGCTAAAATGGTTAAATGAAAATGATAAGTTGCAAGGGTAGGATCGTATTCCCTTGAACATAAAAGATTAAAAGCTGATTTAATTGAAGTGTTTCAGCTGATTAAAGACTAGATGGAAACGATTTCCTCTGGTGCAGGAGCCAGATCAAGCCAGGACAATCTTAAAAATAGAGCTGGGTTGCTCAGTGATGACATGAGGAAGCACTTCCTTGTACAAACGCTAGTAGCAATCTGGAACTCTCTTTCCCCCAAAATCTGTTGAAGCTGGACAACAATTAACATTTTCATAACTGAGATGATAGATTCTTGTTCAGGCAAGTATATTAGGCAGGTGTACTAATGGTTATTGAAATTAATGGAGTTAAAATATTGCCAGCCATGATTTATTTAAATAGCTGAACATGCTTGGGAGGCTTAATGGGCTATTTCTGATCCTTTGTACCAATGAAGAACTGCTGTGCATATCTATTGCTTGACTTACAAAATGCATAACTATTTTCACATTAGGCTATCTTGAGTTGTAAATATTTTGGCGCAGTTTCATCTTTTTTTGAAATTATTGGTCAGGTTTTACTAGTCTTTTCAATCGACAGATATGGGTACTCAATTGATTGATATCAGTCAAAGGCCAGCAGAAATTCATTCTCATTTCATATAAACTACACACAGAGGTGGAATTTATCAATGTAACAAAGGGTGGCACGGCGGCACAGTGGTTAGCACTGCCGCCTCAGAGCTCCAGAGTCCCGGGTTCAATTCCGGCCTTGGGTGACTGTGTGGAGTTTGTACGTTCTGCTCGTGTCAGCATGGGATTCCTCCGGGTGCTTCGGTTTCCTCCCACAGTCCAAAGATGTGCAGGTTCGGTGGACTGGCCATGCTAAATTGCCCCTTAGTGTCCAAAAAGTGAAGTTACTGGGTTACGGGGATAGGGTGGAGCCGTGGGCTTAAGTGGAGTGCTCTTTCCAAGGGCGGGTGCAGCCCCAATGAGCCAAATGGCCGCCTTCTGCACACTTTAGCTGTTTAGGGGCTGGTTTAGCTCACTGGGCTAAATCACTGGCTTTTAAAGCAGACCAAGCAGGCCAGCAGCATGGTTCGATTCCCGTACCAGCCTCCCCGAACAGGCACCGGAATGTGGCGACTGGGGGCTTTTCACAGTAACTTCATTGAAACCTGCTCGTGACAATAAGCGGTTTTCATTTTCATTTTCATTTAATTAGTTCTATGATTCTATGAACAGGATACCAGGTGGAATGTAAAAGAGGCTGCCAATGGGCTCTTGTCTATTATGCCGCACTGGCTAGGGCAAATCTTACATTTTGGCATATTGCACATTTTGAAACTTGTTATGTAATGAAGTTAGTTTTAGGTCAAGTTTTCCACAGGGATGTTTCCCTCTTCCGGGCAGCACGGTAGCATAATGGTTAGCACAGTTACAGCACAGCTCCAGGGTCCCAGTTCGATTCCCGGTTTGGGTCACTGTCGGTGCGGAATCTGCACGTTCTCCCCGTGTCTGCGTGGGTTTCCTCCGGGTGCTCCGGTCTCCTCCCACAGTCCAAAGATGTGCGGGTTAGGTGGATTGGCCATGCTAAATTGCCCTCAGTGTCCAAAAAAATGTTAAGTGGGGGTTACTGGGTTACGGGGATAGGGTAGATATGTGGGCTTCAGTAGGGTGCTCTTTGTAAGGGCTTGTGCCGATTCGATGGGCCGAATGGCTTCCTTCTGCACTGTAAGTTCTTTGATTTTACGATTCTATGAAAATCAACAATTTAGCTGCAAACGTAGAGAAAGTGTATCATCAGACATTTTAAGGCGATCGAGAAAATCCTGATGGAACCCAGGAGTTTAGCATTGAATGAAAGATCAATCAAGAGCAAATGCTTCAGAGTATGACCAGCAGGGATCAAATTGTTGAAAGTGTGGATCAATCGAAAAGCTCTGTCCAAAGATAGAATTTATGGTTTACTGAAATCACTAAATATATTCAAAGTTTCATTGTTTGCCTGTCATCACCAATCATATCTGAGATGTATGCTTTGAAGTATTTCTGGAGTCTCTTATAATTTCCAATCATGACTCAGTTATACTGGTATGCAGTCCTGCATGTGGCTGTTTAACAACATCATAGAGAATGGATAATCAGTGTATTAACTTAATCCATATGGAATAGCAAGATTACTTGATCTCCATTCAAGCATGTATTAATAGAGGATGATGTAGGAACATCCTATAAATATAAAGGAGCAAGAAATAGATGAGTTTATTAGTACCAGCACAAGCTCTGTGATGTCCTTCACAACCTTATTTGAAGCATTGAGAAAACAAAACACATTATTAGTCATGCTGTCTGAAGAACAAGGGATAGCTCTTTGAAAACAAATGATGTAGTACCTACGATGTGTGCCAGGAAATTGCAAGGATAAGTTCTGTGATTATTAAATAAAACTTAAATGATTAAAATACTATGCAACCAGTTATTTCTGCTTTGCAGGGCTTGATGATGAAACTGGATGAAACTGAGATGGTTCATGAACAGATTTGCATATTTTTTATAATTCTAGTCAAAGCAATATGGTTAAAGAGGATCAAATGTGTAGAAAAGTAAAGAATTGCTTACATTCAGGTCTTTGCACTTAATGAACATGAATTTTTTTTTTGTCATGATAAGTGCAATTAAATATTGGCCAGAATTCTCCTGCTGTTGGGAGTCTCTGGGCGGGATTCTCCCATCCCCGCGCTGAGCTGGAGAATCCCCGCGAACGGGCCAAGCCGCCCTAACGCCAGAACGCGATTTTCCGCAGTTCGGAGAATTGGCGCCATTGGCGCCGGTGTGGTTTGCGCGGCTCTGGTCACGGGCCGCTCTATGCGGCCGGTGATGCACGATCAATTGGACAAAGAAGAGAGTTGAATACAACTGAGGCTTTATTACTCTAAGATGTGTGGCCTCCCACAGCAGCTGGCGAAATGGCTGCTATATGGAAGACACATATATTTATACTCCGCCTACTGGGCGGAGCCAGCAGGCAGGGACTACCGCTGTACCTGTAGTACAGGGTCTTACCGTACATCACCTAATATATGTACAACAGTGGTTTGCCACAGCTGGCCCGCTGATTCTCCGGCCCGAATGGGCTGAGTGACCTTTGGAAAAGAGCCGAGTCCCGCCGGCGCCATTGTAACTTGCTCTGAGCCGGCGGAACCTTGGTGGGGGGGTGCCCCCGATGTGACCTGGCCCGCGATCGGGACCCACTGCTCGGCGGGCCGGCCTCTGTGGCTGGGGGCCTCCTTTCCTACGCGCCGGCCCCTGTAGCACTGCGACATGTTGCGTTGGGGCCGGCGCGTTGGAAGAGGCCACTGCGCATATCCTCGTTGGCGCCGGCGCAACTGCGCATGTGCGGATCTCGCGGCCCCCAGTTTGTGCCAGGATCTACAGCTGGAGGGTGCGAACTGCTCCAGTGCCGTGCTGCCCCCTGTAGGGGCCAGAATTAGATGTGGGAGCGGCCCATTCACGTCGTCGTATAACTGGACGGTGTTTACGATGGCATGGACACTCTGCCTCGGGATTGGCGAATCCTGCCCTCTGTTCCCGCTGGAAGCACACCCCTGTCCTAGGGTTTGCCGACAGAGGAGGGAGGCTTCAATGGGAAATCCCACTGACAAACTGTGGGAATAGAGAATCCAACTCCAGCGGGCTGCCGAGAAACACATGGCTGGGGAAAGGGATAATTTCACCCATCATTTCCAAAGCTTCAATTTATTTTTGATGTTATTTTGAATACTCTGTAATTTAAAGAAAAACTATTTGTGTGGGTGCTGGAAATCGGAAAAAGAAATAAGCAGAAAATGCTGGAAATACTCTGCAGGTCGGTTGCCAATTCTGGAGAGAGAAATAGGCACCAAACTGGCCCTGATTTTATTACGGTGATAATGACAAAACTGTCAGCGTTCACAGCAACTTTGAGAGCCTGCACATGCACATATTAATGTGGAAATCCAAACGCTGCTGTCAGTAAGTTTGTATTAGCTGGGGCCTTAACAGATATCTTTGCAGCATCCTTGAGCACGGGTGAGGTCCCGGAGGACTGGAGAATTGCTAATGTTGTCCCTTAAGAAGGGTAGCAGGGATAATCCAGGGAATTATAGACCTGTGAGCCTGACGTCAGTGGTAGGCAAACTGTTGGAGAAGATACTGAGGGATAGGATCTGTTCACATTTGGAAGAAAATAGACTGATCAGTGATAGGCAGCATGGTTTTGTGCAGGGAAGGTCATGTCTTACAAACCTAATAGAATTCTTTGAGGAAGTGGCAAAGTTAATTAATGAGGGAAGGGCTGTAGATGCCATATACATGGACTTCAGTAAGGCATTTGATAAAGTTTCCCATGGCAGGTTGATGGAAAAAGTGAAGTCGTATGGGGTTCAGGGTGTACTAGCTAGATGGATAAAGAACTGGCTGGGCAACAGGAGACAGAGAGTAGTGGTGGAAGGGACTGTCTCAAAATGGAGAAAGGTGACCAGTGGTGTTCCACAGGGATCCGTGCTCAGACCACTGTTGTTTGTTATATACATAAATGATCTGGACGAAGGTATAGGTGGTCTGATTAGCAAGTTTGCAGATGATACTAAGATTGGTGGAGTTGCAGATAGCGAGGAGGACTGTCAGAGAATACAGCAAAATATAGATAGATTGGAGAGTTGGGCAGAGAAATGGCAGATGAAGTTCAATCTAGGCAAATGCAAGGTGATGCATTTTGGAAAATCTAATTCAAGAGCGGACTATACGGTCAATAGAATAGTCCTGGGGAAAATTGATGTACAGAGAGATCTGGGAGTTCAGGTCCATTGTACACTGAAGGTGGCAACGCAGGTCGATAGAGTGGTCAAGAAGGCATACAGCATGCTTGCCTTCATTGGACGGGGTATTGAGTACAAGAGTCGGCAGGTTATGATACAATTGTATAGGACTTTGGTTAGGCCACATTTGCACATGACCAGAAGGATACCAGGATGTTGCCTGGTCTGGAGGGTGCTAGCTATGAAGAAAGGTTGAGTAGATTAGGATTGTTTTCGTTGGAAAGATGGTGGTTACGAGGGGACCTGATTGAGGTCTACAAAATGATGAGAGGTATGGACAGGGTGGATAGCAACAAGCTTTTTCCAAGAGTGTGGGTGTCAATTAAAAGGGGTCACGATTTCAAGGTGAGAGGGGGAAAGTTTAAGGGAGATGTTCGTGGAAAGTTTTTTACGCAGAGGGTGGTGGGTGCCTGGAACGCTTTACCAGCGGAGGTGGTAGAGGCGGGCACGATAGCATAATTTAAGGTGCATCTAGACAGATATATGAATGGGCGGGGAACAGAGAGAAGTAGATCCTTAGAAACTAGGCGACAGGTTGTGATAAAGGATCTGGATTGGCGCAGGCTGGGAGGGCCGAAGGGCCTGTTCCTGTGCTGTAATTTTCTTTGTTCTTTGTATTCCTTCAGAAGGTGCATTATTGAAACATCCCCAGATTGCAATCAATTGCAAATCTTTAAACTGCAGAGCTTACTAACTTCATAACTATTAATGAACAGCCTCACTGGCCCTGAAAAGCTAATTTTATGTTTGTGAAATATCAAATTTCTCCATTATCATCAAAAAGATTCACACGGTTGCGCGGTGGCACAGTGGTAAGCATTGTTGCTTCACAGTGCCAGGGCCCAGGTTTGATTCTCGGCTTGGGTCACTGCCTACCTGTGACAATAAAGATTATCATTATATTATTAAAATAATATATATTTTTAAAGTGTGTTTATATTAATATTTTACTTTGATCCAAATTCAATCCAAATTTTTTTCTTTTCCTACCTGAAAATTCAAACTTCTTATGATGCTTGGAGAGACTGAAAACCTTTTAATAGAGATTAATTTCTCAAATGACCAATGGAATAAAAACAATGGTTAATATTTCACTGTTTTTTAAACTTTTAATGTTACAAAGTAATTAACCAGCAACTGATACATCAAACTAAAGAAATTGTATGTTTTGCATTAAATAAGAAACACAACTGAAATGCGTCTTACAAAATGCTTTACGTCACACTTCTGGAAGATACAGAGCATTAAAGTCACGTCCAGCTCTCCAGGGGATGTTCACCTCTCTCCACCATACCCGGTTGAAATTTTGGCTGTCCTTCGAAAATCGTTCCACTCCATTCAGGTTTTCCCAGGTACAAATATCAGTAAGGCAAACCTCAGTGAATTCCGTTCTTCCTCAGCTCACAACAGTCCTAACAATTCAGAATTCCAAGGAATTTCTCCATCGGACCCCTTAAATAGTTTAGCCGACTCTTGGTAAAATTGTTTCATCAATACAATACTTTATGTCTGCTCACCATCACTTCTTACAGACCTGTTCCTGGGAGGGTTCCAATGCTTCTCCTGTCTGTGTCTCAGCAGCACTTGTTCTTGTTCTGTGAGATACTGTGAAAGGTGCTTAAACTGCCACTGGACGCCTCAGTGAGTTTCTATTTCTCCCCATGGTAAGTAGATCACATGGGAATTTTGATGAGAAATATGTGTTTATAACAGATTCACCACCCCTTGTTGAGAATGTTCTCTTTAATTTAGAGGGGCATTCTAAAACATATACATCTTGTAAAGTTCAGCATTCATGACAACCAAAAATGAAGGATATGATCCTCTTCCTGGTTTGCTGTCTATGAGACTACTTCAACATGATTGGTTGCTTACCCTGTTTGATGATGTCACTGTTGCTGGATGCCTGGAGGTCCCCTTGACATGGCAGCAGATTTAAATTGCCATTTGAAAAGCAGGAAACAATGCCATCGAGATTCATAGAATTTACAGTGCAGAAGGAGGCCATTCGGCCCATCGAGTCTGTACTGGCCCTTAAAAGAGCAGCCTACTCAAGACCATGTCTCTTCCCTATCTTCGTAACCCAGTAACCCCCACTTAATACTTTTGGACACTAAGGGCAATTTATCATGGCCAATCCACTGAACCCGCACATCTTTGGACTGTGGGAGGAAACCGGAGCTCCCGGAGGAAACCCACGCAGACACGGGGAGAACGTGCAGACTCCGCACAGACAGTGACCCAAGCCGGGAATCGAACCTGGGACCCTGGAGCTGTGAAGCAATTGTGCTGACCACTATACTACCGTGCTGTCCAATTGCTCCATCTTTGCAAACTGCTTCCATCCACATCAGTGGCCAATGGCATTGTTTCATTGCTGACGACAAAATCCAGCTCAATATTTCTGCTTTGCTCCCAACAGATGCTGCCTTACTGGGTGAATATTTCCAGAATGTTTTGCACATATGTTCTTGATATCTTGTTGGGCCAAAGTCATGTAACTCTCTACCTAACAAAGCAGTGGGAGCACCGTCAATACGTGGATTGCAGCTATTTAAGAAGGCATACCTTCACCTTGTTAAGGACAACTTGGGATGGGCAGTAAATCCTGGCCTTGCTAATGACACCCATCTCCAAAGAATGTATTAAAAAGAACACAGTATTGTAATAAATCAGAGCAGGCCTTTTAAAATGTAATCTTTATGTCCTTGTAATTTACCCAGTCGCAAGAGATCTCTGATATGTGCTTGAAATAAAAAATGACTTTCCTTATGTCAGAAACTGACAAAGACACGATGAATGGACTGGTCTCAAACAGAACAGTACAAAAATTGATTATTCACCTTCAGACAAGTTATCAGAACATGATGGTTTTCCAACAAATACTTTTCTTTAAGCAAATAGCTCATCAGAAATTCTGATGTTTTCAACGCTACAGTAGGAAGTATTGCCTATGCAACAGCTGAAGAAATACTTTTACTGAATAACATTCACTGTGATTGCACTCCAGCATGATATGTAAAGTATCTCAGCGTGATGACGGATGTGAAATGATGAAATTCTAATATCTTATCCTGAGTATTTAAAAAGGAAAAGTTTAATCTACTTAAAAAGGCTGTTTCTTTCCCAAGAGAAACCCATTGCATTTGTGGCAATGATGTGGAGATGCCAGCGTTGGACTGGGGTGAGCACAGTAAGAAGTCTTATAACACCAGGTTAAAGTCCAACAGGTTTTATTCAAATCACTAGCTTTTGGAGCACTGCTCCTTCCTCAGGTGAATGAAGAGGTAGGTTCCAGAAACAAATATATAGACAAACTCAAAGATGCAAGACGATACTTTGAATGCGAGCATTTGCACATAATTAAGTCTTTACAGATACAGAGAGAGGGGTAATCCCAGGTTAAAGTTGTGTGAATTGTCTCAAACCAGGCCAGTTGGTAGGATTTTGCAAGCCCAGGACAGATGTAATATGACATGAACCCAAGGAACCGGTTGAGGCTGTACGCATGTGTGCGGAACTTGGCTATAAGTTTCTGCTCGGCGATTATGTGTTGTCGCGTGTCCTGAAGGCCGCCTTGGAGAACGCTTAACCGAAGATCAGAGGCTGAATGCCCTTGACTGCTGAAGTGTTCCCCGACTGGAAGGGAACATTCCTGCCTGGCGATTGTTGCTCGATGTCTGTTCATCCGTTGTCACAGCGCCTGCATGCTCTCGCCAATATACCACGCTTCGGGACATCCTTTCCTGCAGCGTATGAGGTAGACAACGTTAGCCAAGTCACACGAGTATGTACCACGTACCTGGTGGGTGGTGTTCTTACGTGTAATGGGGTACCCATGTCGATGACCTGGCACGTCTTGCAGAGATTGCCATGGCAGGGTTCTGTGGTGTCGTGGTCGATGTTCTGAGGGCTGGGTAGTATTTGCGGCAATGTTAGTCAATAAATATAACTGACCACATCCAGTAATACATTTTAACAATTATTTTACAGGTTGTGGTGTTGCTGGCTGGACTGACATTTGCTACTCATCTCTAACTGACTGTAGGGATATCCACCGTGCTGTTCTGGAAGGATTCCCAGGACTTTGACCCAGTGAAAGCATTTGATAAGGTTCCCCACGGTCGGCTATTGCAGAAAATACGGAGGCTGGGGATTGAGGGTGATTTAGAGATGTGGATCAGAAATTGGCTAGTTGAAAGAAGACAGAGAGTGGTAGTTGATGGGAAATGTTCAGAATGGAGTTCAGTTACGAGTGGCGTACCACAAGGAT
>NC_052147.1:257259337-257354582 GCF_902713615.1 Scyliorhinus canicula | reverse complement strand
CCCCCCCCCCCCCCCCCCCCCCCCCCGACTGTGGCAACGCTGGACACAGTCCGCAGCCGCCACCCGAGATTGACAAAACCTCAGACCACAAGTGATCCACACCGTCGGGAAGTCGGCCCATCGGGGGAGGGCCTTCAGGTGATGTCCTGAGGCGGTCCCAATGGCATGCAGCGTACTCACTGATTACGTCGTTTTGGACGGGGCGGAGCATCTGAAAACAGGCACCGTCCCCGATTTTGGCGTCAAAAGGGATTCTCCTTCCAATCGGTGAATGCGATTTTGACGTCTGCAATCGGAGAATCCCGCCTGATGGGTCAAATGGCCTCCTTACACGCTATAACCATTCTATGATTCTGTGCTGCAACAGTCCATTTTACTAGTTTGAGCTTGTGGCCCTTGGCCGTGTTCTCACAGTATAATATGATGTAGTATTCTGAATTTACTTCTCCATTCCCGCCACTTGCTTTAACACCTCAACTCAGAGTCCTCCATTTAAGGCGGAAGTCCACAGGCTTTCCAATCTTTCCTCATAACCAACACCTTGAATATTCAGGTTCAGCCTCACGAAAGGCTAGAATCATTGCCAAGCTCATTGCCAAGGCTTACCCCTGACTAATGGATGCTTGGGCAAGGAGCCAGATGTTACTTGTTGAATCACAGTCCGGTAAGGCCTAAACGAAGAGGGACAAGGATAACATTTCAGATTAAAATTACACAAAAAAAACCATCTGTATTAGATTAATTGACATTTATTTATCGTAGGGTATACAATAAAGTGGAATAAGTGTGATGCTGCTTTGTTCTTGCCTTTCATAAATGCAAAGATTTGTCAGCTATCATTGTTATATGCGTGGGCTATAAAAATAAACTGTTGCTTTGACCTTGTGGATAGCTGCATCACAAAGAGTTGAATTCAGCTAATTTGTATAATTTCAGAGTTCTCCTGGCTACAAAGAAGCAAATTATCAAAACCCACAACTGGGGATAGCTAAAAACAATCAATGATAAGAGAATGTTTAATGTATTATGTAATGTTTACACCAATGCCTTCTTCAGACAAATTCATAATGCACAGTTTTGGGCAAGTATTTTCTTGATTTCAGCATTTCCTCACAAAACAAATGGAGACTTGCTTTGCGATTCTCTCTGATTTGTTGCTCTTTAAAATAAATGTACATATAGATGTGTCCAGGTCTTTACATCATCCACCCCCATGAAGATTTCAATGGGTGATCTGAGTAGCAAGATGTTAAAAATATGTTGTGCCGAATCTTCTGGGGAGTGGGAATCATTGCTGGATTCTCACTCCGCTTCTTTCTGCTTACCCAATGCCAGAGTGCGACACTTTTCTCCAGACTTCCGAGATGGGCCGCTTCGTAAATCACAGAATCATAGAATCTTCGGCACAGAGACAAGCCCTTCGGCCCAAACTGGTCCATGCCAGCCAAAGAGCCCATCTAAACTAACCCCATTTGCCTGCATTTGGCCCATATCCCTTTAAACCTTTCCTATTCATATATCTGCCTTTTAAATGTTGTCAATATCCCTGGCTCAACCACTTCTCAGGCAGTTCATCCCACATACGTACCACCCTCTGTGTAAAAAAAGTTGCTCCTCAGTTTCCCTTTAATTCTTTCCCCTCTTAACTTAAACGTATTCCCTCTAGTTCTCGATTCCCCAACACTGAGAAAAAGACTGAGTGCATTTACCCAATCCATACCTCTCATGATCTTATACAGCTCTTTAAGATCACCCCTCAGTCTCCTACGCTCCAAAGGAAAAATGAAAATGAAATGAAAAAATGAAAATCGCTTATTGTCACGAGTAGGCTTCAATGAAGTTACTGTGAAAAGCCCCTAGTTGCCACATTCCAGCGCCTGTCTGGGGAGGCTGGTACGGGAATCGAACCGTGCTGCTGGCCTGCTTGGTCTGCTTAAGCCAGAAATTTAGCCTGGTGAGCTAAACCAGCCCCTAAGTCCCAGCCTGTCCAATCTCTCCCCACAAGTCAGTCCCTTGGGTCCAGGCAACATCCTTGTAAAACTCTTCTGCACTCTCTCCATCTTTCCTGTAGCAAGGCAACCAAAACTGAACAAAATACTCCAGGTGTGGCCTCACCAACGTCCTGTACAATTGCAACATATCTTCCCAACTTCTTATACTCAATGCTCTGACTGATGAAGGCCAGCATGCCAAAAGTTTTCTTCACTGCCTATCTACCTGTGACTTCACCTTTAGAGAACCGTGCACCAGAATTCCAAGGTCCCTCTGTTCTATGTTACTCCCTAAGGTCCTACCATTGTATTAAAACCAATATCAAATGGGCAGCACGGTAGCATGGTGGTTAGCATAAATGCTTCACAGCTCCAGGGTCCCAGGTTCGGTTCCCGGCTGGGTCACTGTCTGTGCGGAGTCTGCACGGCATCCCCGTGTGTGCGTGGGTTTCCTCCGGGTGCTCCGGTTTCCTCCCACAGTCCAAAGATGTGCGGGTTAGGTGGATTGGCCATGCTAAATTGCCCATAGTGTCCTAAAAAGTAAGGTAAAGGGGGGGTTGTTGGGTTACGGGTATAGGGTGGATACATGGGTTTGAGTAGGGTGATCATTGCTCGGCACAACATCGAGGGCGAAGGGCCTGTTTCTGTGCTGTACTGTTCTATGTTCTATGTTTAAAAATTCCCAGTTTAGGAGGGGGAGGGGGCGTTCAGGTCCAGGGGGGTGTCTGCGGGGGAGAGATCAGAAATATTAATTTCTGGCTCTTTGGGTGATCAAATCTATTCCAGGAGGCCATCCTATCTATAATTCCCACTGCCTCAGAAAGGCAGCCAGCATAATTAAGGACCCCACGCACCCCGGACATACTCTCTTCCACCTTCTTCCGTCAGGAATAAGATACCGAAGTTTGAAGTCACGTACCAACTGACTCAAGAACAGCTTCTTCCCTACTGCCATCAGACTTTTGAATGGACCTACCTCGTATTAAGTTGATCTTTTCTCTACACCGACAGCTATAACTGTAACATTATATTCTGCAGTCTCTCCTTCCTTCCCTATGTACAGTATGCATTGTTTGTACAGCATGCAAGAAACAATAATTTTCACTGTATACTAATACATGTGACAATAATAAATCAAATCAAATCAAATCCTGGTCTTATTTATTTACTTACTTACTTCAGTTATGCATATATATCAGAGAATTTTGGACTGTTTTCCTTGGAGGAGAGAAGGCTGAGGGAAGACTTGATCGAGGTATCCAAAATCATGAGGGGCTGGACAGGGAAGATGAAGAAAAACCTTTGCCACACAGGGAAGGATCAAGAATAGGAGGGCACAGATTTAAGGTAATTGGCTGAAGAAGCAACGGTGACATAAGAAAAGAGACGTTTTCATGCAGTGAGTGGTTGGCATCTGAAATGAGCCACCTGAGAGTGTGCTTGAGGCATCTTCAACCGAGGCATTCAAGAGGAAATTGGATCGTGATCTGAAAAGGAAGAATTCCTGTGGGGACAAGGTGGGGGAATAGCACTCGCTGAATTGACCATTCAGGGAGCCAGTGCAGGTACGATGGGAAAAATAGCTTCCTCCTGTCCTCAAACAATTTGCTGATTCTGTGGTCTTGATTAACATCAAACAGCATCTACCTCTCGTACAAGATTATGTTTGCCTCAGCTAGAACAGTTGAATTAAGTGAATCAGCATTCACCAAATAAGTTGGCAACCTGTCTCATCAGCCACTATTCCTTGGGAAAAGAGCTACCTCATGAGATTCAACCTCCGTTCCTGCTTCACCTGGCCGTATGTTTACAAATTATATAAACTCATCGCTCTTGCATTGTTTTTATTCATTATGTAGGTTTCTTTCTTGCAACCTTATTTCCTTTCTCACAATGAAAAAATAATTTCTGTATCTCTTAAGGCCACTTTTACCATCTGATTAAGTTCAGGCTTGAAGGCTTATCTGTTCGCACAAAGCCAGCTGGCTGTGTCGTGAACTAACTGCTCGCAATTTATAGGGTCAGACCAGTTGCATAATTATTCTGAGCTGCCTGTGCAGTCTTGGCATTGTGCAAGGAGCTGTTCTCATTGGCAGGATCAGAAAAATAACTGGTTAGATGACATTTAAACAGAGGAGGCCAATTAAAGATAAGCAGTAACTTGGAGGGAAGCAAAGATTTGTAAAGCCTTTGCAAAGGCTTATAACACATTTCAGCTCTTTGGCTCATTATGCCATGGCTGAAGCGAGAGAAGAAAAATGAAATTTTAGAACGAAAATGAAATCAAAGAAACATTTAACATGCTAACTGACAATAACTGAGGAGTTCAGCGAGCAAATCCCTGTCCCATATTGGCAATGTATGACATTGGAATGCCAATATGGTTCGATAATGTAGGGCGAGAGGATGCTTATGAGGAGCATTAAGCACTGGCATTGGATAGTTGGGATCAATAGCCTGTTTCTGTGCTATAATTTCTCTATAATTTCAAAGGAAAGAGGTGCTTATATTTGAGATGACATGGGTGTGAGGCGACCTGTCCTGTTTGACAATCAGAGCACCTTTCCCATAGTACTGCAGTATACCATGCTGGTATCTGGTAGTGGCCAGGCTGCACCCTGCTGAAATTTTGTAGGACTTTGAGGAGCATGGCCGGGTAAAAACCAAATGGCACAAGATTGCATGCCAAAAGGTGTTACATGCCACTTGCCCAACTTCCAGGTATTGGGAAGTTGAGGGAGAGATTGGGTTGGTTGTTGGAGGATTCGGGAGGGGGTGTGGGAAGGGGGAGTCAGGAGAGACATGTGAGGGACAGTGATTGTAGGGGTAGGGGGTGGGAAAACACAGGGCAGGTGCCAGCATGTTATGTGGCAAGGATGGGAAAATGGGGTTAGGGGATGGGAGAGACTAAGATCAGGAGTTGCTTTGGGACCAGGAATGGCAGCGATGAAGGTGGACCAGTGGTGATGAGTGGGAGAGGATATCTACGGCGATCAGCGCTTGGCTGGATCTCTCCCAAATTTCTGGCGTGTGATAGACAAGGTAAACAAGGCTCCATGCTGAAACCCCATGGATTCATTAAATCAGCCTTGGGATGTGACGAAGATGACAATTTCCCAACACAAAACATAACCTGGAGAAAGATGGGGCAGAGGAAATGTGCCTAGGGAGCTGTGGTGTGGTCTATGGTCCGCGATATTTGGTTAGTGACATGTCAGAGGAATGCATTCCGGATGCAGGAGACCTCCCTTGATGATTCCATTTCATTTGCTTCTCTAGCTCAAGCACTTCAGAGGGAAGAGGATTCCAGAAGACTGTCCATGGTAACACCTCAAAATGAGGTTTGAGGTCCCAGTAACGCTGTGAAAATTAATATGAACTATCGAGACAGGCTGCAATTCAAATGTGTTACCTGTCAATCTGTTCCTCATTTATTGCTGGAAATTTGGAGGGCAGGATGTTGGGGATGGATGCGGAAGGAGAGACAGACCGAAAGCTGGAGAGTTGGGATAATAGATGTCAGGGGTGGGATTAGGCAAGGTGAGAGTTTGATTGGGAACAGCAGCAATGCTGGGTGACTAGGGTCAGGAGCATACCTGAACTGGATCCTGTCTTCACAGGTAGATTTTTCAGAATTAACTGTTGTTGTTTGTAATAGGAAAGAACATGCATGGAACATGTCAAAATCTTGAGATGGTGAGAAGGACAGACGTGATCTCACAAAGGGGAATGCGTTTAAAAGGTGAGTTTTGGCAGTGTAACGGTCAGCCTGTTTATTATTTTTATAGGACAGAAACGCAAGGGGAACGTAAGGTGAGAAGCAAAGGCATTTTTAATGAATAATAATAATCTTTATTGTCACAAGTAGGCTTACATTAACACTCCATTGACGTTACTGTGAAAAGCCCCTAATCACCATGTTTCGGTGCCCGTTCGGTAACACAGAGGGAGAATTCAGAATGTCCAAATTATCTAACAGCACGTCCTTCGGGATTTGTGGGAGGAAGTCGGGGCACCCGGAGGAAACCCATGCATACACAGGGAGAACGTGCAGACTCCGCACAGACGGTGACCCAAGCCGGGAATTGAACCTGGGACCCTGGAGCTGTGACGCAACAGTGCTAACCACTGTGCTACTGCGCCGCCCATGCTGTTTCATTTTCCAATTATATGTTACCAGTTGTAATACTTTGCTCATTGATATTCTTACAACTTGAGAATCTCACATTACTTTCTTCCCTGAATTAAATCAGTCCTAGTTCAAAATTTAGTTATGTCACTGCAGCTTAAATGGTTTAGCATTTTTTTTCTCTGCCCCAAATGAATGCAATTATCTGGTTGGGTCGGATCACAGATGGTGAAAAGCCCATTGAAATCTGTTTCATAAAACAGGCTTGTTTTCATGCTGAATTTTTCAGGCAAGCTCAGTTTCTTCATCAGCCAGGAACAAAATGTGCTGAAAGCTTCACTGTGATAGCATCTGGGGAACAGTTTGAACTGCATCAGATTGAACTTTCCGTAATTTTAAAATGTTCCAATATAATTTTTCGGCTTTCAGAATTTAGTAAGACGAGTGCAATGGCAGAGAGATAGATTACAAATCAAATTAGTTTACATTGTGGCTGTAAAGCGTGCCGCATGTACAGCACGGCATAAAGCTCTGGCCACCAAATCGTTGGTCACATAGAGTTGCATAGAGGTGACAAATCATAGTCATAGAATTTACAGTGCAGAAGGAGACCATTCGGCCCATCGATTCTGCACCGGCTCTTGGAAAGAGCACTCTGCCAAAGCCCACACCTCCACCCTATCCCCGTAACCCAGTAACCCCACCTAACCTTTTTGAACACTAAGGGCAATTTAGCATGGCCATACATTTAACCTGCACATCTTTGGACTTGTGGGAGGAAAACGGAGCACCCGGAGGAAATCCATGCAGACACAGGGAGAACGTGCAAACTCCACACAAGCCGGGAATCGAATCTGGGACCCTAGAGCTGTGAAGCAGCTGTGTTAACCACTCTGCTACCGTGCCACCCTCGAAATGATTCCAGGATCAAAAATTTGAATTTTAAGGAACATTTAGGGACTTGTTTGATTTTGGAAGGTGAGGCTTGAAGGTGACCTAATGTGAACAGAATTGATCCCAGCAGATTCCTGATTACAAATGGCTCTAACGGAACTAAGGATTACAATAGCAGCTGCCGATAACTATTGTTTGAATTTGGAGATACACTCCATGACTGGTCCATCTTAGGGCAATGGTTGCCAGAGACAAAAGGCACCAGCCTCCCCGGACAGGCGCCGGAATGTGGCAACTAGGGGCTTTTCACAGTAATTTCATTGAAGCCTACTCGTGACAATAAGCGATTTTCATTTTTCATTTCATTTCAAGGCACTTGAATCCCATGAGATTTGAGGGGCACAGGCTTGAGTGAGTCATGTTTTCTGGCTTTTTAGTCTAGTTTCCAGAAAAACTGTGGGGCTTTCAAGACCTTTTGATTTGGCCAATAGCCATCTTGAATCAAGTCCCTAGATGCAGCAACAGATTGGGTAATACATATGTCTTCTTAGAGAGCAAGGCAAAGCACAATGTTTGAAAGTAAGTTTAATTACTGAGCATTAAAAAAACATGAGGTTTTACTTCGATATGGAACAACTGGAATCATCTGATCAAGAATGTGGCCAGGTCACCTTTCTAGCCTCTCAGAGGATTACGGAAAGAGCATAAAGGTTGTAGTGTCAGCCTGCCAAAGTAGCTGCACTAGATTGAGTCTGTCGTGAGCCATTTCCATGACTCAACTGTCATGAGGAAAGATCTACGAACCTCTTTGATCAATAAAGCAACCAAATGTCTCCCATGACACTGGTGCTCAAGTGGGACCTCGACGTAGCATCAGATTAGGGCTAGACACTCAGGTAAAGCACAATGAGGAGTAGGTTTGATCACTTAGTTTGAAACAAATATGAAGTTTCACTTTGATTTATCTCTCTTGCTTGAAGAGAAGCTGAGGTATTGTCAGTTCTGGATGCATGACTTGGCATATTGCTGATTGTGAGGGTAGGGGGTCAGAAAGACAGATACTTAGGAATAAGAAGCTTGGATCGATAAAAGTCCTGGAGAAATGCAGCGATGGAAAGTTTCCAACATGACTACTTGAATCAAATGTGAAACTATGATTAATTTATCTCCTTATTTATATGTATAGCATTACAGCGCCTATGCTTCCTCAGGATATTAAGGAATTTCGGCATATCCACACTGACTCTTACGTCTGAGAACACACACCAACAGATTCAAAAACAGTTTCTTCCCCGCTGTTAGCAGACTCCTAAAAGACCCTCTTCTGGACTGACCTGATTAATACTACACTCCTGTATGCTCCACCCAATGCCGGTGTCTATGTATTTACATTGTGTATCCTGTGTTGCCCTATTATGTATTTTCTTTTTATTTTCTTTTCATGTATTAAATGATCTGTTGGGCTGCTCACCGAAAAATACTTTTCACTGTACCTCAGTGCACATGGCAATAAACCAATCCAATCCAATCCAATTAATTCACTTGGAATTGTCAAGGAAGAACCTTCCGATAACTGACCTCCATGAAGTTATGTTGCAAGTTCCTCAGGATCCTGCACGCACAGTGTTCATAATAATAATAATAACCTTTTATTGTCACAACTGTGAAGTTACTGTGAGAAGCCCCGAGTCACCATATTCCAGCACCTGTTCGGGTAAGTTGGTATGGGAATGGAACCTGCTGGCCTTGCTCTGCATCGCAAACCAGCTCTTTAGCCCACAGAGCTAAACCAGCCCTACACCTCTGAGTATTTTATTCCCATTCCATTGTTTATTGTGATGTTGTGAAAGATACAATATGAATGTCCTGTCCTGCTTAGGAGATCATTGGGGTCCCTCTGAAGAGGGAGCTGAAAGTTCAACCTCACTCGTCAATTCAATGTCGATTTGACCCAATGTGAAAATTTTGTCAGAATGAAAATATGACATACTCTTGGCTGTTCCTGAAAATTTAAATCTCAAGATAGAGGGGAGAGCAGCCGTACCATTTCAGTGGATTGTGAACTTTTAGCCCTAGTTTACCTAATACGATACTGAAGTCATGGAGGTGCATTTACCACCTGTGGGAACGTAAGCATCTGGCCCCATTCCCTGCCACCTCTGAGGGCGACCCCAGGTGGATTTCAAGATTGGGGAAGTACAACTGAAGGATTGGCAGGAGGGTGAATTAAAGGGGATAAATTTTGAAGTGAAAAGGGAAATAAAGAGAGAAAGGCAGATTGGATTCTGAACGGGAGGGACAAAAAGACCAAAATGAAAGGCAGGGGAAGAAAAACAACAAATTCAACAATTTGAAAATCTCTGGAAAAATTTCAAAATCTGAAAAAAATGACAGTCCATGCTGCAATAGTTTATTTTTGGTGCCAGAGAGGTTGTGAGGAATTAGTAATTATCACACTGTTGAAACTATACTTATAATTATAATTACTAGCCCTGAACATAAGAAATGGCTTTAGTTTGTACCTACGGTGCAATGTCAAGACTTTTACTGCATTTCAAAGGTGTTGCAAGCAACAAAATGTCATTTTTCTAAGATTAACATCAGAGTTAGTACAGCAATTTTTTGGGATAGTCGTATTTAACTTTTCATCTGCTTTACCATTTATACACTAACGATAATGTTATTTTGACATCAACATCTAGGCCATTAAGGTGAGGCCCTATTAGTCATTTTGAGTAATACCAGGTGTTGGGCATGTTTTTGATTGATTGCTAAAACTCCTCTCACGTTCAAAGGAGGAGAGATGCCCTGGAAGCATTGACTTGGACAAGCTGCATCACAATTTGTCAAAATTGAGAAAGAAAATGTTTAAACTCACATTCTTGCTTTTGAAAAGTTAAATTGTTACGAATTGTTACAAGGGAGATCTGTTTGCACTGTCTCTGCAATGTATTTTTGCCAGTGGTGTAACTGTATAATGTATGGAACGGAGATCATTGGGTGAAATTTCATCCTATCCCCCAGCTAGACATTTACAAGGTCTGTGTTACCTCCTTTGGGAAGGCCTACCTCATTAACTTTAAGTCAGGCAATTAGATCATAGATCATAGAATTTACAGTGCAGAAGGAGGCCATTCGGCCCATCGAGTCTGCACCGGCTCTTGGAAAGAGCACCCTACCCAAGCCCACACCTCCACCCTATTCCCATAACCCAGTAACCCCACCCAACACTAAGAGCAATTTTGGACACTAAGTGCAATTTAGCACGGCCAATCCACCTAACCTGCACATCTTTGACTGTGGGAGGAAACCGGAGCGCCCGGAGGAAACTCACGCACACACGTGGGAGAAACGTGCAGACTCCACACAGACAGTGACGCAGCCGGAATTGAACTTGGGACCGGTGGAGCTGTGAAGCAATTGTGCTAACCACTGTGCTACCGAGTGCCACCTTAAGAGCCATGGTTTGCCTTCCTTGTGATTTAGGACACTATGGGAAGACCCCACCCACCCCCTGCCACCCCCTGCCTCCCCACCCCCTGAAGCTGTCAGCCATTCAGTGACAGCCTGCAGGCAATGTACCCAGGGATCAGTGGGGGGGGGGGGACGTGGGCCGCATGTGAGTAGGGCTAGGATGGAGTCCATGAGGAGGGCATCTCTGGCTGGGGGAGGCAGGGCAGATAGGACAAGAGGGTGGAATGCCTCTCAGTGTGCCTCCCATTTTCTGGTGCTAGGGTCCCTTGCTGATACTCATAGACCGGGGCCCTTGGGCAAGGTCGTAATTTCTAGGCTCCCCAGCCTGGTGCTGGTTGAAATACTAGCGGAAGTGAGATGAAGCCCTTAAGTGGGCATTAAGGGCTGTTTAGCACACTACAGGGCTGTTTAGGCACACTGGGCTAAATCGCTGGCTTTGAAAGCAGACCAAGGCAGGCCAGCAGCACGGTTCAATTCCCGTAACAGCCTCCCCGAACAGGGCACCGTAATGTGGCGACTAGGGGCTTTTCACAGTAACATCATTGAAGCCAACTCGTGACAATAAGCGATTTTCATTTTAATTTCATTATTGTCCACTTAAGGGACTCATTGGCTTTGGGGCAGATTGACCTGCTTTTGTGTGATTCACATCTGCAATTCCAATCGTACATCTAGAAAACCAATTATTGTTTCATTGTCTATATTGTTATGGGCCAGTGTTGAGAGAACCCCAAAGTGTATCATGGAGTTAACCTGACCCACAACTTTTAATAGATTGTGGTTATGGGGAGCAAATAGGCCTACTTTACAGGTTTAATGCAACAGAGATCTACAGCACTTTTAAATTGAAACAATGTTTATTTATTAAACTAGTTAACACTTTACAAACCCATAGTAAACATCTTAGCAACCATCAATTCAAATACACCCCTTGAAAGAATAGAGTACTCTATAAGGCATTCATAAGACAAAAACCCTTTTTACAGAAGGACAGCAGTTTTAAATTCTCTACTGAGAGCAGTTACCACTTTGAAATCACCAAATGAACATTCTTTAGCTTGCAGAGATTCATACATATCTTGCTGAGACTGCAGCTTCTCCAAATCTAAAACAAAACTAAACAGAGCCACAGAACAACTTTTCAGCTCAAAATGAAAGTAAAAGCAGACAGACAGCCCAGTTCCACCCACTCTCTGACAACACTGCAGCCATCCTATAAACACCCATTTCTGAAAGGTACTCTCACATGACACCTCCCCCCAAGAAAAAAAATAAACCATCAACTTCAAGATGGTTTCATTTTTCACCTTTTCACTTTCCTTTAAGAAATATTGATAGTGAATATACATTTTTTTTAACAAAACACGCAAACATTTATAATTACATAGTCCATTTTAGTTCTTCTTCCTCCAACTGAACTCCTTCTTGATTGAAAGAATTTTTGAACAAGAAAGTCTCTCCATCCATTTCTCTATGTCTCGGCATTTCTCTTTAAAGTCAGATACTTTAGTTCAACCTGATCACAGAGTCCTTGCAATTCTCCAATACAGGAGCATTGGTTATCACAGCTTTCAGGCATTCAAATGCCTGTTACAACTCCGCTGTCCACTGAAATTTTTGCCGTTTCTTCAGCAAGTCCTTCACTAAAGCAAGCACGCTACAAAAATTTGGCAAAAATGTTCGATCAAATCCACTCATGCCAAGAAATCGCATTATTTCCCATCGTGTCGAGGGGATTGGAAACTCCCCTAATAACTTTTATTTTCACATCCCATGGGACCATTCAACCCTGTCCGATTGTATGGCCCAGGAAAGTGAATTGGGCTTTTCCAAACTCACTTTTGGCTAGGTTTACCACCAAACCCGCCTCCTGAAGTCGTTCAAATAACTCCATCAGATGTTTTAAATGTTCTTTCCATGTCTGGCTGAAAATTACCAGATCATCGATGTATATCAGACAATTGGGTAATCCAGAAGCAACTTTGTTAGCTAACCGTTGAAATGTGGCTGGGGGCGTTTTTCATGCCAAATGGCATAACTGTGAATTGGTATGTATCATCTGGAGTCACAAAAGCCAAAATCTCCTTCGCCCTTTCGGATAAAGGTACTTGCAGTAACCTTTAAGTATATCCAGTTTGGAAATAAAAGCTGATTGTCTCACTTTCTCAATGCAATCCTCCAAATGTGGGATAGGATAAGAGTCCGTTCTTGTAACTGCATTAACCTTTCTATAGTCCACACACAACCGTTGGGTACCGTCTGGTTTAGGTACCATCGCTATGGGTGAGCTCCATTGGCTGCAACCCACTTCAATTATGCCCTTTTTAAGCATACTTTCAATCTCTTTGTTAAACTGTGCCAATTTTAAAGGGTTAAGTCTATATGGATGTTGCTTAATTGGCACAGCATTTCCCACATCTGCATCATGTATTACCATTTTAGTACTTCCCAATTTATCTCCGCAAACATGCCCATGTGATATCAACAACTCTTTCAGGTCAGTCACTTTTTCCTCTGGAAGGTAACTCAACAGTTTATCCCAATTTTTAAGAGCATCCTTGTTTTCCAATTTAATTTGAGGTATGTCAAATTCTCCGAAATGTTTTTTATTGAGTTTTCATATTTTATATCCAACAAATTACAAATTATTAGAGAAAAAAAACACGCAAAAATTAACATGTGTATTTACAGGTAAGTATTTTCATAATAACAACTGTGGCCGCTCCCTTTAGCCGGCATACATATTTTACATTCCCCAATATGGCCGGGGCACATGTTTATAGGCATTTATTTACAGTTTGGCTTTGGGCCTTAGCTTGCCATCAAACCCCCATAACGAACCCGTAGCACCCCCCCCCCCCCCCCCCCCCCCCCCCCCCCCCCCACCGGCTACCTTCCCCCCGATTCCCGTCCATTTTCCCCTGATTCTTGGCCACCCGACTATTCTTCCTCTTGTTCGTTGGCCACAAACAGGTCCCGGAACAATTGCATGAATAGCTCCCACGTTCTGTGGAAACCGTCGTCTGACCCTCGGATGGCGAATTTGATTTTCTCCATTTGGAGAGATTCTGAGAGGTCGGACAGCCAGTCTGCAGCTCTGGGCGGTGCTGCTGACCGCCAGCCAAACAGGATTCTACAGCGGGCGATCAGGGAGGCAAAGGCAAGGGCGTCCGCCCTCCTCCCCAGGAATAGATCTGGCTGGTCTGAAACCCCGAAGACCGCCACTATCGGGCATGGCTCCACCCTCACCCCCATCACTTTGGACATAGCCTCGAAGAAGGCTGTCCAGTACACCACAAGTCTGGGGCAAGACCAGAACATGTGGGCGTGGTTGGCCGGGCCTCTTTAGCACCGGTCACATCTGTCCTCCACCTCCGGGAAGAACCTACTCATACGGTTTCTTGTTAAGTCGGCTCTATGTACCACTTTTAGTTGCATCAGGCTGAGCCTTGCGCACGTGGAGGTGGAGTTGACCCTAGGCAGTGCTTCGCTCCAGAGTCCCCACCCTATCTCAATCCCCAGGTCGTCCTCCTATTTCATTCTTGTTGCGTCCTGTACGGTGTCGTCCCTTTCTACCAGTCGGTCATACATGTTGCTACAGTTCCCTTTCTCTAGGATACTTGCGTCCAGTAGGTCTTCCAGTAGTGTCTGTCGTGGCGGTTGTGGGTACGTCCTTGTCTCCTTTCGTAGGAAGATTTGAGCTGCAGGTACCGTAGCTCGTTCCCCCCGGCTAGCCGAAATTTCTCTGTCAGTTCGTCCAGTGGAGGTATGTCAAATTCACAGTCATCTGGATTTGGTTCGTCACTTTGAGTTAGAATCATTAAAACCTCCTCCTTTTGCTCTCCTTCCCTTTCAAAGTACCGTTTAAGCATATAGATTAAAACTCAGTGAGTTTTCCTTCTATCCGGCGTTCGTACTATATAATTCACCACCTAATTTCCTTTAAATCTGATAAGGTCCACAAAATCTTGCTTTTAAAGGTTCACCTACCGCTGGTAATAATACTGAAACCTTATCTCCACTGGCAAAAATGCTAACTTTGGATTTCTTGTCCGCTACCCGTTTCATCACATTTTGTGCAACCTTTGAATGTTGCCTAGCCAATTCCCCTGCTTTATTTAATCGTTCCCTAAAATTAGACACATAATCCAATAATGTAAGTTCTGATTTCTGACTCACCAATTATTCCTTTATCAATTTAAGTGGTCCTCTTACCTCATGACCAAAAATTAGTTCAAAAGGACTGAATTTGGTTGACTCATTAGGTGCATCCCTAATTGCAAACATTATAAATGTAATTCCTTTAACCCAATCCTCTGGATAATCTTGACAATAAGCCCTCAACATTGTCTTTAATGTCTGATGCCATCTTTCCAATGCTCCCTGCGATTCTGGATGGTACGCAGTTGATTTAAAGTGTTTTATTCCTAAGCTACCATGACTTCTTTGAATAACTTTGGCGTAAAATTTGATCCTTAATCTGACTGTATTTCTTTGGGTGGTCCATATCTAGTAAATAATTTTAGTAACTCCTCCACATTTTTTTTAGCTGTAATATTGCATACTGGGATGGCCTCTGGAAACCTTTTAGACACATCCATTATAGTCAAAAGATATTGATTCCCACCTCTCGTTTTAGGAAGCGGCTCCACACAATCAATTAAGAGCCTTGTAAAAGGTTCCTCAAATGCTGGAATGGGTATTAAGGGTACTGGTTTTATCACTGCTTGAGGTTTCCCTCTCACTTGACATTTGTCACATGATCGACAAAATTTACCTACCTCTTTATGTAGTCCAGGCCAATAAAAATGTTTTTGTATTTTAGCTCGAGTTTTCCTTACTCCCAAATGACTTGCAACACATCCTTTCTATACCCTACCAGTAATACCACTTGATGAACTTATGCCCACTTTTCATCCGCCTGCATATGTAAAGGTCTCCATTTTCTCATCAAGACATCACTTTTACGGGAATAACACTCTGGTATACACTCAGATTCCTCTTCCATGTCTGCTTTCTGATACATCCGTTTTATTTCTATATCTTTCTGTTGTAACTCCGCCAATTTTCCTGAACTAAAAATATCAGCCTCATCCTCCACCTGTTCTTGTTCTTTTTCAACGATCAAAAATCGTTTCTGATAATTGCTCTTCAATTTTATCTTCACTCTTTGATTTCTCCTCTTGTCTTAACCTGTGACTTTGTGACCTTGTTACTGCACAATCCGGAAAAATCTCAGGATATTCGTTCAACTCTTCAATTGTCTTCCACTGACTTATTAACCACAGTAGGCATCACACCCACCTGCGATCCAGCCATATCATCACCCAAGATAAACTGTATTCCTGGACACGATAGTTTCTCCATTACTCCTACTACCACTTCACCACTCTTCACTGGACTTTCCAACCCTACCTTATATAATGGAACACTACTCTTCTCACCCTGAATTCCACATATTACCACCCTTTCTGGCAATATTTTTGCAAACTACATAACTCTTCATCTCTTACCATTAAAGATTGACTAGCTCCTGTATCTCTTCAAATTGTGACTTCTTTACCTGCTCCTTCTGGCACACATGAGCAAACTATACCCACTCAAGGAAATTCTTTAAAGAGATGTGGCACCTTCTTATCAATCACCTCCTGATCAGGCTGTACAGTCTTTCGCACCTCCTTTGCTTCACTTGGGCTTTCCTTTACCACTTTAACAACCCCCATTGTCTTATCCTGTTTTACCACATCAGCTTTCCCAGTGCTTTTTTTCAACCACCAACACTGTGACTTTACATGGCCTAGTTTATTACAGTGAAAACATTTGAAACTTTTCATGTCTCTTCCACCCTCCTGGATTTCCTTTTTAGACTGAGGTACACTCTCCTTATTATCTCCCATCAGATCTCTTTTACCTCTACCACTTGAGTATTTCTCTTTTCCCCAGTTTCTATCCCTCACAGGCAGAAACTGATGTTGGAAACCAAGCTTCGATTTATGAACTAATTCACAATCATCTGCCATTTCTGAAATGAAATTAAAATCGCTTATTGTCACAAATAGGCTTCAAAAGAGGTTAGCTGCTAACATCGCAGTTTTAACCCTCTGCTCTTCCACATGAGTTCTCACTACATCAGGAATTGAATTTTTAAACTCCTCCAAAAGTATAATTTCTCTGAGAGCTTCATACGTTTGGTCTATTTTCAAAGCCCTTTTCCACCTATCAAAATTACTCTGTTTGATCCTTTCAAACTCCATGTATGTTTGACCCAATTCTTTCCTTAAATTTCTAAGCCTTTATCTGTAGGCTTCAGGCACTATGCACCCAAGATGGATTTTTTCACCTCCTCATATATCCCAGATATCTCCTCCGGTAGTGATGCAAACAATTCACTAACCGTACCTACCAGCTCTATTTGAATCAGATATGCCCACATGTCCAGTGGCCATTTCATTTGTTTAGCCACCTTCTCAAATGGAATGAAAAAGCTTCTACCTCCTTCTCATCAAACCTTGGCAATGCTTGGACATATTTAAATAGATTCCCACCAACCTTCGACTGTGATGCTCTTTCTCACTATCCTCATCACTATCCTCCAACTGTATGTTTCCCTTTACATTTCTTCTCTCTCCTTTTCTTTCATTGCATAATCAAGCTGCTTTAATTCTTTTTCATGTTCAAGATGCTTAATCTGCAACTGGATCTTTGCCATTTCCAATGAGTCAGACTGTATCTCAGGCAATTTTAAATGCTCAGCTACCACGGTAAGTACCTCTTCTTCTGTCAGGTAATGTTAACTGCAATGTTTTTGCCAAATCTAAAAGCCTTTTTTTTGTCTCTGTTTGTAAGGTACTGCGTGTGACGGTCTCCACCCCCACAAACGTCACAGCCTCTGAAAGAACCATTGTCCACAACATACTCCCTACTTAAACTGGAATACCACACCTGAAAAGCACCCACAATATGCTCACCCCTCACTGTCATTAAGTTCACGAAGCCAATCCAATTTTATCTTCCTTGAGCCCCCAATTTGTTATGGGCCAGTGTTGAGAGAACCCCAAAGTGTATCATGGAGCTCACGTGACACACACCTTTTAATAGTTTGTGGTTATGGGCAACACACGGGCCTACTTTATAAGTGTGATGCAACAGAGATCTCCAGCACTTTTAAATTAAAACGATGTTTATTTATAAAACCAGTTTACACTTTATCAACCCATAGTAAACCTCTTAGCAACCATCAATTCAAAGACACCCCCCAAAGAATAGAGTTCTCTACAAGACATCCATAAGACAATAACCCTTTTTACAGAAGGACAGCAGGTTTAAATTCTCTACCGAGAGCAGTTACCACTTTGAAATCACCAAATGAACATTATTTAGCTTGCAGAGATTCATACAGATCTTGCTGTGACTGCAGCTTCTCAAAATCTAAAACAAAACTAAACACAGCCACAAAGCAGCTTTTCAGCTCAAAATGAAAGTACAAGCAGACAGCCCAGCTCCACCCACTCTCTGACATCACTGCAGCCACCCGATAAACACCCATTTCTTAAATGTACTCTCACATGGCAATATATGTAAGAAGTAAAGTTATCCACCATCCTTCCCACCTGGACCTAATCAGGACAGAGGAGGAAAGGTGGGGGGAGTCCACACTCAGAACTATCCGCCTCAATTAAATGCCATTCCGCCTCCAAACTCAACTCGAGGGAGGATGTTAAATCTACCCATTATCTTTCAGACATAGCTAGCTTGAACCACTTCTACTGCCAGTGTCTAACCCAAATGTGTTTGTAAGAAGTGCCCTTAACATAGCAAATACTGAAGTTACTTAACAGAAGTGTGGCATAAAAATGTCTGAGGAGCCAAAGAAGGAATTATTCAAAGGGGGTGAATGAACATTTTAGTGAGGATTGGGCTGATGGGTGAACAGGACATGGTGCAAGATCAGGAGCAGAGCTTTGGCTGAGTTAAAGTTTCCAGAAATGGTGGGGCAGTGTTAAACTGGAGGACACTACAGGTGAGAAATCATGAAATCATTTGCCCTTATACCAAAAGGCCATCCTTCTCAATTAAATTATTCAGATTGGAAATTACAGGAAAAGGGTGTCCATTTGAAATTGTTGGTGGGAAAGTGCCCGAAAAGAGTTATAATGATGAAGAATAGAGTGAAAAACATCGACTGTCCCATCAAGCTGTAATAGTCTGTAACACAATAGTTCAGGGCGTGATTCAGGAAACGGATTGCCCTGGCACGAAGCTACGGTTGAATCCAGGAGAGGTCCAAATCGGGCTTCGCGCCACGTTGATTGCGAGTCACCCGACTCGCAACACCCGGAGTGATCTAGATCACATCCTCACTAGGTGTAATCTAAATAATATTTAAATGAGCTATTAGGCTAATCTAAATATCTGGATGCCCTATTCACCCGGTGCTCGGGAGCCAATGGTCATGACTGTGGGGCCTTAACCAGGCACTGTTCAGCACTGGTTTTAACAATCGTTGACCAGGTGTGCTGGTATATCATGAGGTCCCGCAGGCCACGAGAGGACCCTGAGTGGTCAGGGACAGGGCAGGGTAGTATCCCAGCACTCCTCTGGTACCTGGGTACCTTGGCACTGCCAGCTTGCTACCCTGGCAATATCACCCTGGCACCTTGGCGGCGTCAACCGGCCAGCACTTCCAGTTGCCACTGCCAGGATGAGAGGGCACTGCCATGGTGCCAAATTGGCAATGCCATGGTGCTCAGGTGTCAGGTGACCCATGCCCATGAAAAGGAATGTGAGTGGAGGTCTGAGGGGGCCGAGAAAAGGTTGAGGGAGAGGTGAAGGGAGGAGTGTCCTGGAATCAGAGGGTCCTGAAAAGAGTGGGCTGTAGAGATCTGGGCAGCCATTCAAAATGGTGCCCTAATCTCGTACGAGCTGGTTGTGCTGGCGAGCTCAGCTCCCCAGGGCAGGAAATCTCTCTAAGTATGTCCATGGAAGGGAGAACCTCCCCGTGGCCCAAAAAATGGTTTCAGGGCCGTTGAATAGTGGAAATGCTTAGGAAATCAGAAGCACAAAGGGACTTAGGAGACAAGATTCTCTTAAGGTTGCCTGGTGGCCTGAAGTGCATATGTTTTAATGCAAGAAGTATAACAGGTAAGGCAGATGAACTTAGAGCTTGGATTAGTACTTGGAACTATGATGTTGTTGCCATCACAGAGACCTGGTTGAGGGAAGGACAGGATTGGCAGCTAAAAGTTCCAGGATTTAGATGTTTCAGGCAGGATAGAGGGGGATGTAAAAGCAGTGGCAGAGTTCGCTATGCTTTGGGAGAATATCACAGCTGTACTGCGGGAGGACACCTCAGAGGGCAGCGAGGCTATATGGGTAGAGATCATAAATAAGGGTGCAGTCACAATGTTGAGGGTTTACTGCAGACCTCCCAACAGTCAGCGGGAGATAGAGGAGCAGATAGGTAGACAGGTTTTGGAAAGGATTAAAAACAACAGGGTTGTTGTGATGGGAGACTTCAACTTCCCCAATATTGACTGGGACTCACTCAGTGCTAGGAGCCTGGATGGGGCAGAGTTTGTAAGGAGTATCCAGGAGGGCTTCTTAAAACAATATGTAGATTAGTCCAACCAGGGAAGGGGCTGTACTGGACCTGGTATTGGGGAATGAGCCCAACCAGGTGGCAGAAGTTTCAGTCATGGAGCATTTGGGAACAGTGACCACAATTCAGTAAGTTTTAAAGTGCCGGTGGACAAAGATAAGAGTGGTCCGAGGGTGAATGTGTTAAATTAGGGCAAGGCAAATTAAAACAATATTAGGCGGGAACTGAAGAACATAGATTGGGGGCGGATGATTGAGGGTAAATCAACATCTGACATGTGGGTGGCTTTCAAATGTCAGTTGAAAGGAATTCAGGACCGGCATATTCCTGTGAGGAACAAGGATAAATATGGCAAATTTTGCGATCAGTGGATAACAAGGGATATTGTAGGCCTTGTCAAAAATAAAAAGGAGGCATTTGTCAGGGTTAGAAGGTTGGGAACAGACAAAGCCTGCGTGGAATATAAGGAAAGTAGGAAGGAACTTAACCAAGGAGTCAGAAGGACTAAAAGGGGTCATGAAAAGTCATTGGCAAATAGGGTTAGGGAAAATCCCGAGGCTTTCTACACGTACATAAAAATCAAGAGGGTAGCCAGGGAAAGGGTTGGCCCATTGAAGGACAGGGGAGGGTATCTATGTGTGGAGCCAGAGGAAATGGGCGAGGTACTAAATGAATACTTTGCATCAGTATTCAGCAAAGAGAAGCACAGTAGCATAGTGGTTAGCACAACTGCTTCACAGCTTCAGGGTCCCAGGTTCTATTCCCGGCTTGGGTCACTGTCTGTGCGGAGTCTTAACGTTCTCCCCGTGACTGCGTGGGTTTCCTCCGGGTGCTTCGGTTTCCTTCCACAGTCCAAAGATGTGCAGGATAGGTGGATTGGCCATGCTAAATTGCTCTCAGTGTCCAAAATTGCCCTTAGTGTTGGGTGGGGTTATTGGGTTATGGGGATAGGGTGGGGGTGTGGGCTTGGGTAGGGTGCTCTTTCCAAGAGCCGGTGCAGACTCAATGGCTGAATGGCCTCCTTCTGCACTGTAAATTCTATAATTACAGAAGGAATTGGTGAATGTTGACTTTGGAGAAGTGTGTGTAGATAGCCTAGGTCACATTGAGATGCAAAAAGACGAGGTGTTGGGCGTCTTGAAAACTATTAAGGTGGCTAAGTCCACAGGGCCTGATGGAACCTACCCAGGAGGCAAGAGAGGAAATTGCTGAGGCCTTGACAAAAATCTTTGGATCCTCATTATCTTCAGGTGATGTCCCGGAGGACTGGAGAATAGCCAATGTTGTTCCTTTGTTTAAGAAGGGTAGCAAGGATTATCCAGGGAACTACAGGCCGGTGAGCCTTACTTCAGTGGTAGGGAAATTACTGGAGTAAATTCTTCGAGACAGTATTTACTCCCATTTGGAAGCAAAGGGTCATATTAGCGAGAGGCTGCACGGTTTTGTGAAGGGGAGGTCCTGTCTCACTAACTTGATTGAGTTTTTCGAGGAGGTCACAAAGATGATTGATGCAGGTAGGGCAGTGGATGTTGTCTATATGGACTTCAGTAAGGCCTTTGACAAGGTCCCTCATGGCAGACTGGTACAAAAGATGAACTCACACGGGATCAGAGGTGAGCTGGCAAGATGGATACAGAACTGGCTAGGTCATAGAAGGCAGAGAGTAGCAATGGAAGGGTGCTTTTCTGATTGGAGGGTGTGACTAGTGGTGTTCCGCAGGGATCAGTGCTGGGACCTTTACTGTTCATAGTATATATAAATGATTTGGAGGAAAATGTAACTGGTCTGATTAGTAAGTTTGAGGACGACACAAAGGTTGGTGGACTTGCAGATAGGGATGAGGGCTGTCAGAGGATACAGCAGCATTTAGATCGTTTGGAGACTTGGGCGGCAAGATGGCAGATGGAGTTTAATCCGAACAAATGTGAGGTAATGCATTTTGGAAGTTCTAATCCAGGTAGGGAATATACAGTGAATGGTAGAACCCTCAAAGGTATTGACAGTCAGAGAGATCTTGGTGTTCAGGTCCACAGGTCACTGAAAGGGGTAACACAGGTGGAGAATATAGTCAAGAAGGCATACGATATGCTTGCCTTCATTGGCCGGGGCATTGTGTATAAAAATTGGCAAGTCATGTTGCAGCTGTATACAGTAGAACCTTAATTAGGCCACACTTGGAGTATAGTGTTCAATTCTGGTCGCCACACTGCCAGAAGGATGTGGAGGCTTTAGAGAGGCTGCAGAAGAGATTTACCAGGATGTTGCCTGGCATGGAGAGCATTAGCTATGAGGAGAGTTTGAATAAACTTGGTTTGTTCTGACTGGAACGGAGGAGGTTGAGGGGCGACCTGATAAGAGGTCTACAAAATTATGAGGGCCATAGACAGAGTGGATAGTCAGAGACTTTTTCCCAGGGTAGAGGCGTCAATTACTAGGGGGCATAGGTTTAAGGTGCGAAGGGCAAGGTTTTGAGGAGATGTACGAGGCACGTTTTTCACACAGAGGGTAGTGGGTGCCTGGAATTCTGTACCGGAGGAGGTGGTGGAAGCAGGGACGATAGTGACGTTTAAGGGGCGTCTTGACAAATACGTGAATAGGATGGGAATAGAGGGATACCACCTCGGAAGTGTAGAAGATTTCAGTTTACACGGGCAGCATGGTCGGCGCAGGCTTTGAGTGCTGAAGGGCCTGTTCCTGTGCTGTACTTTTCTTTGTTCTTTGTTAGCGTGCAGGTTCAGTCGGCAGTTAGGAAGACAAATGCAATGTTAGCATTCATGTCGAGAGGGCTGGAATACAAGAGCAGGGATGTACTTCTGAGGCTGTATAAGGCTCTGGTCAGACACCATTTGGAGTATTGTGAGCAGTTTTGGACCCCGTATCTAAGGAAGGATGTGCTGGCCTTGGAAAGGGTCCAGAAGAGGTTCACAAGAATGATCCCTGGAATTAAGAGTTTGTGGTATGAGGAACAGTTGAGGACTCTGGGTCTGTACTCATTGAAGTTTAGAAGGATGAGGGGGGATCTTATTGAAAGTTACAGGATACTGTGTGGCCTGGATAGATTGGACATGGAGAGAATGTTTGCACTTGTAGGAAAAACTAGAAGCAAAGGACACAACCTCAGGCTACAGGTACGATCGTTTAAAACAGAGATGAGAGGAATTTCTTCAGCCAGAGGGTGGCGAATCTGTGCAACTCTTTGCCGCAGACGGCTGTGGAGGCCAAATCACTGAGTGTCTTTGAGACAGAGATAGATAGGTTCTTGATTAATGAGGGGATCAGGGGTTATGGGGAGAATGGGGATGAGAAAAATATCAGCCATGATTGAATGACAGAGCAGACTCGATGGGCTCAGTGGCCTAATTCTGCTCCTCTGTCTTGTGGTCTTATGGTCTTATTCTTGGCACTGCAGTCACCGAGAAAAACCCTGCCAAACCCACCCAAAACCAGACTCTGAAATATTTTGGGTGAATTGCGCCCTTAGTCACTTCTATCATAACTGCAGCACACTTATCCATCCCTCCATTATTCACCATCAGTATTCTCCTATGTTTGCAATTGATACTGTCCTTTGCCAACTCAAACAGTATTGGAATCGCCATGCATTTGGAGATTTTGACCTTATCAGTCTGTAATTATCCCTGTAACCTTCAGTACCAATTCTAATTCGGGGAAGATGTGCTCTGGTCTAAACACAAGAAGAATATTTGCTACGCCTACTTTCACTGATGAAATAAATGTATTCCAGAAAATGCGGTTATAATTTTGCTACAATTAACCGTCAGGAGAAATCTTCCTGCTGGGGTAATGGCAGCACACAGTGATCAGATAAAAGCCTCCTCCCAGATATTTATAAAGGAATTGGTTAGCACAGCTCTGGCGCAAAACTGCAAGATGAAGGTGACCCAAGCAAGGCTAAAAGTGTCAGCTGAAGACAAAATATAGATATTGTCAAACTTAAATAAATTGCAGAGAAAAGTACTATAAGACATACATGTTTTCAGCTTCAGACACTGTTTCTTTGTCAACATAACAATACTTCGATATGTATCATTCCATCTAGATTTCTGTATCGATGTTAAATCGTCTACTTATTGAAAAACTAAAGATATTTGTCAGTGCACACTTAACCCATTATGAACATCAGTATTCCATGACAAATTTATACATCTCCTTGTATTAAAATTGCAGACATAGAAATTTGTAATGGCAGCATAATAATGACAGAATATAGATTTTAAAATGGGAACTAAATTACAACTGGACATTTAGGTTCAATTGTGACCCTTTATTGCGACCCTGCCTTTAATCTCACTTCACTTGAATACGTGGGGCTGGATTCTCCGTTCCTGAGAACGTTTAGCTGTTTAGCTCACTGGGCTAAATCGCTGGCTTTGAAAGCAGACCAAGGCAAGCCAGCAGCACGGTTCGATTCCCGTAACAGCCTCCCCGAACAGGCACCGGAATGTGGCGACTAGGGGCTTTTCACAGTAACTTCATTTGAAGCCTACTCGTGACAATAAGCGATTTTCATTTCAAGTGTTGACGCTGGGGCAGGATTCGTGGACTTCCAAGACAGCAAACCTGGCGCTGCATCTGGTCTGGTTCAGCGACTGTTAAGCGTCTACCATCAGCACCGTGTGGAACATAATCGATTCTAGTGAGAAACAGTGCTGGATTCACGATTGGCACTCGGAAGGCTGGAGATGCACATTCACATTACAATCCTTGCACACACCAATCCAGCCAACAAGATGGCACTGGTTGCGCTGGAGCATGCCCATATGGCTGATGGATAAAAGCCTCCTCCCAGATATTTATAAAGGAATTGGTTAGCACAGCTCTGGCGCAAAACTGCAAGATGAAGGTGACCCAAGCAAGGCTAAAAGTGTCAGCTGAAGACAAAATATAGATATTGTCAAACTTAAATAAATTGCAGAGAAAAGTACATACATGTTTTCAGCTTCAGACACTGTTCCTTTGTCAACATAACAATACTTCGATGGATTGGCTGAGGCCAGAGGGCACCTGGGACGGGGTGGGGGGGTGGCCTGGAGGGGCACTTATAGGACCTGTGGCCCTACGTCCACAGTGGGCTGTCAGCGGCGTGCGCAGCTGCATGGCTGCCTTGCAGGCTGCTGCAATGACGTTCTGTGCCCATCCACCCTGATCCCACAGCCCACCTCCCGGCCAAACTCCGCTATTCCTTCCGGCCCTGCCAAAACCGCTGCCCCCCGCCAGCGGCACAACTATCAGCAAACTACGGTGATGTTGGATACTTTCCATACTTCCTCTCTCTCCCTCATCAGCCATGTATGCAGAGGAGAGTTCCGTTCAATTTGCATTAATTTTGAGGACTAAAAACATCTTCTGAATCTGCCTTGCAGGCCGTTAAGCCTGTGAGGCAGTTGACTTGCTCCAGCACCCCTGTTGGGAAGCTTACACTGCTGCCTTTGCAGGATCTTGGTCATCTCTCTCCAAAGGAACCATCCTCCTTTGTTATATGTCCTGTAACAGGTCTTAATCTAGGTTTCCATCACTGAAACAGTTGGATTTGCCTAAATTGCTGCTCCTGGTTATTCTACCAGAAAGTAAAAGATGATTAAGCCCGAAGAAAGTGTCTCACCCTTCAGACCAAAAGGTATCCTTTCGATATTACTGCAGGCTCAATTCTGTGACTGGTTCAGCTGATAGGCCCAATGTACTGTGCATAATTTTCATGCACAGAGAGCCTAAGGAAATAAAAGTAAAGGTAGTAATTTGCAGAATTAGACAATGCTCACACTGTGCTAGCAACATGCTGCATCCTAATTATAGAATTTACAGTGCAGAAGGAGGCCATTTGGCCCATCGAGTCTGCACCGGCTCTTGGAAAGAGCACCCTACCCAACACCTCCCCCTATCCCAATAACCCAGTAACCCCACCCAACACTAAGGGCAATTTTGGACACTAAGGGCAATTTATCATGGCCAATCCACCTAACCTGCAAATCTTTGGACTGTGGGAGGAAACCGGAGCACCCGGAGGAAACCCACGCACACACGGGGAGGATGTGCAGACTCCGCACAGACAGTGACCCAAGCCGGAACCGAACCTGGGACCCTGGAGCTGTGAAGCCATTGTGCTATCCACAATGCTACCATGCTGCCCATTATCTGACTGTAGTAATCCACGGGAGGCAGGAGTTCCGTCACCACACCAATATTTATTTACAATAACGATATTACAGGAGCAGCTACAAACAGTGCTGCTAGCAGTCCAGTCAACTTAAGACTGGCTCACAAGCCTACACAGGTGATTATATGGGCCCCCTCAATGAGCTATCATTGAGGGAGCTCATACTCCAATTGGCCAACCAATAAAGCCAATTGGAGTTCATTACACCCCTCCCCTCCAAGGTCCGAGGAATTCCTGCCAGCTGGCATTCCTCTGAGCTTCTTCCTGCTCCTCATGTCTGGGTCTGTCACCTCTGTGCCGTCCGCCGGGTCGTTCTCCGAAGTGGGCAGGGTGTACCTTATTGGTGCCCGTCTTTTCCTTGATGAACTTCTTGGAAGTTGTTTTTCCTCCTCCTCGGGGAGAGGTGTCGCGGCGGCCTCGTCGAGTGTGTCCATCTCCGACTCTGATTACTGGATGACGGGGTCTGGAGAAATTGCTCGGGGCTGGGGTGTGGGTATCCTTTTCATCTGGGCTATCCCAGCTGGAGGCGGTCCTGCTTCGCCTGACTCCAGATGTGGTTCCGCTGCCCTTATTTGGTCTAGGTGTTTCTTCAGCACCTTACCTCCTATTGAAACCTCATAGGATATGGGCCCTGTTTGGGACTCTACCGTGCCTTTGACCCACGTTGGTCTATTCCCATAATTCTTGACCCAAACCGGTGCCCCCACCTGGAAATGTCTCTGCTGCCGACTATTAGCATGCCCCCTGCATTGGGCCTCCTGAAAGTTTCTCCACTTTCCCCGCTAAATTTGGGAAAAGGAGACTCAGCCTCGTTCGCAGCCGCCTTCCCATTAAGAGTTCAGCTGGCGGTATGCCCGTTGTTGAATGCGGTGTGGTCCTGTAATCAAACAGCCAGCGGGAGAGCTTTGTGTCTATTGACGCTGTCGGCTGCTTCTTGATTCCCGCTTTAAGTGTCTGGACCGCTCTCTCTGCCAGGCCGTTGGTCGCTGTAAGGGACCGTTTGTAAGGGGCCGTTTTGATGTGACGGACTCCGTTTTCCTTCAGGAATTTTCCAAATTCCCCACTTGTGAATGCCGTTCCGTTGTCCGACACCAATACCTCCGGAAGTCCATGTGTTGCAAACGAGGCCCTGAGCTTTACAATTGTCGATGCTGTGCTTGCCGTGTTTACCCGGTGGACGTCCAACCATTTGAAGTGGGCGTCCACTATCACCAAAAACATTGAGCCCATGAAAGGGCCGTCGTGGTCAATATGCAGGTGGGTCCACGGCCTGTCTGGCCATTCCTACGGGTGCAATGGCGCCGCTGGTGGCACTCTGTGCCCCTGTTGGCACTCCTGGCATCGACGTACCAAGGCTGCTATGTCTGTGTCCAAACCTGGCTACCTTGGAGCTAGCATCTTCATTTTAGACACCCTTGGGTGTCCGTGATGTAACTCAGTTAAGATTGCCTGACGGCCCTGAGCTGGGACGATTACCCGGGCTCCCCATAATAGGATACCGTCTTCTACGGTCATTTGGTCCCTTCTGCTCCAGTATGGGTGCATCTGGGGCTCCACTGGTCTTTCCAGTTCCCCCTTTAGCAGTAAACGCTTCAGCTTGGCTAAAACTGGGTCTTTTTGCGTCCACAACCGAATATGTTGTGCGTCTACTGGTAGGGTGTCCAAAAAATTTAGAGTCATTACTGTCTCCTCTACATTTGGTATTTGCGGCGGAGTGCCCGGGAGGGGAAGTCTGCTCAAAGCATCTGCATGTGCTACTCGCGTTCCCGGTCTGTGCTCCAGAACGTATCTATATGCCGCCAGTAGCAACGCCCAGCGTTGGATTCTAGCTGATGCAATCGGGGGTATTGACTTGTCTTCTTTTAATAACCCTAATAACGGCTTATGGTCTGTCACTATGGTGAATTTCCGCCCGTACAGATACTGGTGAAATTCTTTTTACTGCGAATATCACCGCCAGTCCTTCCTTTTCGATTTGGGAGTACTTCCTCTCAGCCTTCGCCAAGGTCCTCGAAGCATAGGCTATTGGCCGTTCTTCCCCATTCCTTCCTCTATGGGCTAAGACGGCTCCTACCCGTAGGGGGATGCATCACAAGTGACCACCAACTCCTTCCTTGGGTCATAATGCTCCAGGACATTTTTGGATGACAGCTGTTCCTTAATGTCCCTAAATGCTCGGTTTTGGCGGGTGGACCATTTCCATTCTTGTCGGCCGCCCGTTCACCTGTGTGGTAATCCTAATGGGTTCTGCTTTCTTCGTTGTAATATTATATAATTGTTCCCCTTCGGAGGAGGATGGGGCATCTAGGTTGTGTACTTCCCTGCGTCCCCACCTGTTATTCCTCTTTTGCCACCTCCTTCTAGGGTTTCTGTTGTTGTTACCCCACTCGGTCTGGTGCCAGAAATGGTCCTTCTCTGTTGGGGGAGCCTCAGCCGGTACTTCCCTCTGTCTCCAGTTAGTCCTGGCAGACTTGGGGGCAGTTCTGGGGTTTTCCTTTTTCCCTCTATTCCTCAGGTTTTTCCTGAGAGCGGCTATCTGGTAGCAGGACCCGTTGTGGTAGTCCCTCTCACAGGTATCTACCTCCATTGGCGTGCCCTGTATTTCCTGCGCCCCACTTGCTGCCTTTTCTAGGGACAGTGCGAGCTGTAACGCCTGCCTACAGTCTAGCTCCGTTTCCACCAACAGGCGTTTCTGTATTGTGAGGTCGTTTATACCACACACTAACCGGTCCCGAAGCATTTCATTTAGCGTCGGGCCAAACTCAAATTTTTCCGGCAGCCTTCTCAGGCGGGTCAAGAAATTCGTGATTGACTCCCTGTCTTCCCGCTTCGCTGTGTAGAGTCTGTACCTACGCAAAATGAGGGGTGGTTTTGGGTCGTAGTGCTCTTTCACCAATTCCGTTACTTCTTGGAAAGTTTTCATGTCCGGCGCATTGGGATAAGTCAGACTACGTATAATAGTGAAAGCGGAGGGTCCACACGCCGACAGCAGGATAAGCCGTCTCCTTTCCTCCGTCAGTATATCATTTGCCCGGAAGAAGTAACACATTCTCTCCACATACTGGGGCCAGTCCTCAATAGCCGGGTCAAATGCCTCTAACCTCCCAAAAAACGGCATTTTAAAAATGGCAAGGCTTACCCTCCGAGTGCGGCAGCTGGTCTCCGCAAAATTTGTAGTTTACCTCGTCGCCACTGTAGTAATCCACGGGAGGCAGGAGTTCCGTCACCACACCAATATTTATTTACAATAACGTTATTACAGGAGCAGCTACAAACAGTGCTGCTAGCAGTCCAGTCAACTTAAGACTGGCTCACAAGCCTACACATGTGATTATATGGGCCCCCTCAATGAGCTATCATTGAGGGAGCTCATACTCCAATTGGCCAACCAATAAAGCCAATTGGAGTTCATTACACTGACCCTGTGATGGCAAACGTGGGGCTTGTTTTGAAAGAGTACATGGGCACCTGGGGGTTGAGGTTTGATGTGTAGAGAAAGACAGAAAATAATTGGGAAAATGAGGAAGTAAACCACATAAAGAGAAGAGAGAGGAGGAAAAATGAGAATGATAACGCAATACCGACTGTTTAGAATGAGTTTCTCTTTCGTAGTATGCAATAACATTGATTGATATCGTTCAGTGTCAGATTACTTGCCTTAAACTTAATCAGTTTCACTGCACGCCCCAAAATGTATAATGTACATTGAACTGAGCTATCACACAATTGCTGCAAATTTCCAATGGAAAGATAACAAGGTCAAGTTATTTTTGTTGTTTTGGTGAGCAGAAGAAAGAACCATCCTGACTATTTGGTGTGCAACGAAACAATCTCCGGACCGTGCCACAGAGAAGGAATCATCATCGCAATGCCGCTGTGCTCAAACTTTTCCATGCCTCGGCGCTGCTCCGCATTCCTTATTGGGTCTTCTGAACCTGGCTTCTCCAGCAATGGGGAACTTGGTGTACCTCAGAGAACTTTATCCCAGCGCTGTAGTGTTGGGAATGGGATGGGGTGACCGGGATTCTCTGGTCATTGCGATTCATTTCTCCTGCCGGCAGCGCAAATCCCTGCCCGTGGGTTTCCTGGCAGTGTGACATGGTTATGAACATAAAACATACAATGCAGAAGGAGGCCATTCAGCCCATCAAGTCTGCATCGACCCACTTAAGCCCTCACTTCCACCCTATCCCCGTAACCCAATAACCCATCCTAACCTTTTTGGTCACCAAGGGCAATTTTATCATTGCCAATCCATCTAACTTGCACGGCTTTGGACTGTGGGAGGAAACTGGAGCACCCAGGGGAAACCCACGCAGACATGGGGAGAACGTGCAGACTCCGCGCAGACAGTGACCTAGCGGGGAATTGAACCTGGGACCCTGGCGCTGTGAATACACAGTGCTATCCACTTGTGCTGCCGCGCTGCCCAAATATATGGGTAACTCCTTTGACAATTGGCAGGAAGATACAATCCCGCCACCAGCGAACGGTGCATGGCCAAGAAACACGGAGCTGGTGGACCAGAGAATCTGCCCATGATCTTTGTACCGCACTGGCTGCCATATGGTAAGTTTAATCGCCCAGTTTCAACATTAGTGAAAAGGTAAATGGACGAATGCCAGCAAATAAGTGAGTGGATAAATGAGTGCTTGGGAAGAGTGCTAGGGTAAGTGAGGTGGTGGGTGGGTGAGGTGACAGGTGGGTGAGGGGGGATTTGGGTGAGGGGCAGGTGGGTGAAGTGTCAGGTGGCTGAGGTGACTGTTGGCTGAGGTGGCAGGTGGATGAGCTGACAGGTGGGTGAGGTGACAGGTGGGTGAGATGGTAGGTGGGTGAGCTGACAGGCGGGTGAGGTGACAGGTGGGTGAGGTGACAGGTGGGTGAGGTGACAGGTGGGTGGGTTGACAGGTGGGTGAGGTGGCAGGTGGGTGAGGTGACAAGTGGGTGAGGTGGCAGGTGGGTGAGCTGACAGGTGGGTGAGGTGACAGGTGGATTAGGGGATAATCAGGTTGGGTCAGTTGGAATAGTCTCCAGCAGATACAACATTAATTGAAACTATGGCAGCTACCTGTGGGATCCTTTTTTGTACTTGATTGGAATGGCTGGCTAATATGCATATTATCTACCCTATCTGAACAGTTCCCTTCAGAAACTAGGGTCCGGAATTGTGGAGACACCGTGCCTTCTCCAAATGGTTCCAGGACCTGTAGATCGGAAAGCCTGCCCCCATTTCTAAAATATCCTACATTTGCCTTACAGAGAAACAGGGTGGGATGGAATTACGCAGGCCAGAAGCTTGTACGCAGCTGGACCATTTGAACTCAGTGCCCGGTTCTCACAGACCCCATTTTCTCCAGAGAAAGGTTGAGTTCCCATGGTGGGTGACCTATGATTTTGAACATAAATGTTTGTAAAAGCATGTGGAACTGTCAGGTTGTCAAATTATTTAAATCTCCTGCCCTTTAAGTTTTGAAAAATCAAGCCTGCTGTGTCTCTGTGCTGAAATGAAATGGTCCTTGTTGTTTCAATAGCCATTTATTGATATAATTCTAAGTATTATCATTGTAGATTTATTACTGCTTCCACAATCTATTATTATCATATTGAGTGCTGTCAGCTCACAGTTATCTTATTAAGGGATTAGCTGTCTTTGATGTAAGACTATAAATATATATATTTGTTTTATAAGGGGTTAAGTACATAAGGAGATTTAAATACATGAATCAACTTTTACCAATCAAAGTGTTTCCATTAACACTGAAGACTGTAATATATACTTATAACTTTAGTTTATTTAATCTCAGCATGGCCTCTGAGATTGGCCCATGGTAGATACTGGGGAGGAGGCATAAAGGGTTGTATGGTCAAAGGGTGGTGAGTGTGGGGCATGGGTTAGAAGGCATTTGCACAGAATTGGCATATGGGCTATAAGGAGTCATGCGGATGAGTGGCTGCATAGGTGGGCATGGAGGACATGGTGGGTCATTGGGGATGTGTCGAGGGAAAATGTGTGATGTGAGGTTGAACGGCTCGGCATCGAAATTATGCAATGTTAAAGGGCTTATTATTCAACCACACAACTGGGGTGATGCCTCAGAGCACCGAAGCAGGGCTTTTATCCAGCTGTCTTCAGCTCTTGACAGCCCATATGGCTGCCTCTGAACTGTTTTCCAGTGTGCCAGGCCCGATTCCCACGAGCATCTGCAAGCCCAGAATGACGATCCTGTTATTTAAGGGCACTTTTTCCTGAGCCATGCACAGCAAGGCAGAAAATTTTCCAACTCTCTCTGCAATTGCCACAGGTACAAAATTCCAGTCTTTCTATCTCCCAGGAGCCTGAGATTTCAGGTTCCATTCTTTGGGCGAGCTTCACTGTTCATTTTCTGACTTAAAATTGAGTGAGATAATGCTTTCAGCCTCTACATTTGATGGTCCATTTGTCTATAATTGGTGCAATGTGAATGGATGTATGATGTGAATATGAAAGTTAGAAATAGGCATTCACGTTTTTTCATTTCTGAGAAGTTTCCCAAAATGTTTTCGATATTTATTGTTTCCTTTTGATTTAATTCTTACTTTTTTGGGGAACAATTATTTTTTGTGAATTGTTCAGTATTTATTTCTTCATTCTTTCTCATGCCTTCCTTATTATAAAATGAAGCTTGATTGACTATCCACAGGCAGTGATTCAGCAATCTACATGGAAGCAAATGCAGTCTAATTTTCATTACACATCTCATGTTCAATTTGGCATATATTTTGCTGTTTTGTTGGCTGAAGGGGGATTTTCATAGTAACTTCATTGCAGTAATGAAGATTTTTAGTATTACAGAGGGATCTATGGTGCAAATAATAATTAATTAAGTAATTCATTAATGACTTGGATGATGGTATAGAAACACATATATCCAAATTTGCTGATGATGCAAAATTGGGTGTCATTGTAGACAGTCTAACATAAGATTGCAAGGAGATATTGACAGACTAGGTGAATGGGCAAAATTAAAGCAGGTGGAATTCAATGTAAGCAAGTGTTAGGTGGTCCATTTTGGATCAAAATAGGATCGAACAAAGTGCTTTCTAAATGGGAAGATGTTAAGTACAGTGGATGTCTGAAGAGAATTGGGGCTTCAGGTGCATTATCCTTAAAATACCACAAGTAAGTGCAGCAAATAATCAAAACGGCTAAAGAAATGCTAGCCTTTATATCTCGGGGATTGGAGTATAAAGTCAGAAATTATGCCGCAGCTATACAAAATTCTGTTTAGGCCCCATTTGGGGGATTATGAGCAATTCTGGGCACCACACCTGAGGAAGGCCTTGGAGGGGGAGCAACATAGATTTACTAAAATTATACATCGACTACAGGGGTTAAGATGTGAGGAGAAATTACACAAATTAGACATGTTTTCACTAGAATCGAGAGGGTTAAAGGGTGATTTGATCGAAGTATGCAAGACAGTGAATGAAATGACAATCACTTAATGTCACAAGTAGGCTTCAAATAAAGTTACTGTGAAAAGCTCCTAGTGAAAAAATGAAAATGAAAATCGCTTATTGTCACGAGTAGGCTTCAATGAAGTTACTGTGAAAAACCCGTAGTCGCCACATTCCGGTGCCTGTCCGGGGAGGCTGGTACGGGAATCGAACCGTGCTGCTGGCCTTGCTCTACAAGCCAGCTGTTTAGCCCACTGTGCTAAACCAGCCCCTGCAGTAACAGGGAAAGACAGGGGAGCTAAAGATAAACTATTTGCACTGGTTGGAGATTCTAAAATTAGCAGGCATAGTCTAAAAATCCGGGCTGGACTGTTCAGGAGAAAAGGGGTGGCAGGGGTTTGGCTCTCTCTGCCACAAACAGCAGTTGAAACTAGATTAGTTGTTACTTTTCAATCTGAGATAGGTAGATTTTTGTCAAGCAAGGATATTAAAAGTGATGGACCAAAGGAGTTAGGCCACAAATCAGCGAATATCTCAAGGTGCTGAATGGCCTATTCCTGTTCCTATGTTTCTAATAACACCCTCCAAATGCCTGTATTGCTCGCTAAAGTCATAAGAATTGAAGCAGAGTGTGTAAGAGCAGAGAGGTAATGACAGATTTGCATAAGGCAGCGGGTGGTCCATAGAGGATTATAATATAAACCAGTGTAAATGTTTAGCATGGTTTAGAATGCAAAATTGTAGTCACAAGGGAATCTTAGATTATTGCCCGTTCAACAGGGGAAGCTAAATTCTGACTTAAGCAGAGTTTCTTGTAAGCTAGTAAGGTTCCTAACACCACTCATATCTTGAATGTTGAACCTGTGGACCATAAAATCAATTTGCTCAGCCTGCTAGCAGTTGCCCTTGAAAATGTTCTGCACTCCTTCCCAGCAAAACAGAGCTGCCACTTCTGGAAAGGTTGAGATGAGGGTGGAAAATAAAACAATCAGGTAGCGATGCCAACTCTGAGGAATATTTTTTAAAAATCAAAATATGATGGATGCTGGAAATCTGTAATAAAAACAGAAGTGTTGGAGAAGCTCAGCAGGTCTGTTAGCGCAGAGAGAAACAGAAAGAATGTTTCGCGTCCACATGACCCTTTTGCAGAACTGAAGGATGCTAGAAATGTGATGAATTATATACTTGGAGACGCTAAGGGGGTGGATGAAGTGGAGTGGGCAGAATGGAAAGTCAGTGATAGATCAGAGCTAAGGAGGGATCGACAAAGTTCACAGGCTTTCCCCTCCATCTTGAATCTCCCCCCTTTTGTTTTCGCTTCTTCAGTTTCCGTGGCTTGTCCCAACACAACCCCACCCCTCCCCCACATTACCACTTTCCCTCTTTCAGTTTTGCTCCCACTGAGTACTGACCTCTGTTCTCCTATTAACACATGCTACTGTCTGACCTTTGCCACCATTAAAAGTCTTCAGTCCCCTAATGGCACCATTAACAGCCCCTTTGACTTATGTCCATGACATATTTGTCAATCTCTCCTTCGCTCTGATCTATCACTAATCTTCCATTCTGCCCCACTCCAAGTATATAATAGATCGCATTTCTAACTCTCTTCAGGCATAGAGTGATAGAGATTTACAGCATAGAAAGAGGCTCTTCGGCCCATCATGTCTGTGCCAGCCATCAAATATCTATCTATTCTAAATCCATTTTCCAGCACTTGATCAGTATGCTATGGCATTTCAAGTGTGTGGTAGTCACCATTAGCTGTATTATATGTATTACGGTAAGACACATATACCAGAGGTACATGGGTAAATCCCTGTCTGCTGGCTCCGCCCAGTAGGTGGCGTATAAATGTGTGTGCTCGCCAGGGCTGCAGCCTTTCTGGTAGCAGCTACAGGAGGCACAACACCTTTGCTCAATAAAGCCTCGATTATTCCACTACTCGCGTCTTTGTAATAATTGATAGTACATCAAAGTGCTCACCTTAATGCTTCTTAAATGTTGTGAGGGTTATCACCTCTACCCTGCTTTCAGGCAGTGAGCTCCAGATTCCCATCACCCTAGATCAGAAGTTTTCAATTATTCCCACCACCTTCTAGATGAAAAGGTTTTTCCTCAAATCCCCTCTAAATCTCCTGACCATTATATTAAATCTAACCCCCTGGTTATTGACCCCTTTTCTAGGGTGAAATGTTTCTTCCTATCTACCCTATCTCTGCTCATCATAATTTTGTAAGGCCCGATGGGGTTCCCTTTCAGTGTTCTGTGCTCTAAGGAAACCAACCCCAGTCAATCCAGCCTCTCTTCATAGCTGAAATGCTCCAGCCTAGGCAACATCCTGGTGAATCTCTTCTGCGACGCTTTCTACTGCAATCATATCCTTCCTATAGTGTGGCGACCAGAACTGCACACAGTGCCCTAGCTGGGGCCTAATGATCAATTTAGACAGTTGCACCATAACCTCCTGATCTTATATTCTAAGCCTTTTATTCTAAGCAACCACAGGTGGCTGCCAGACATGGTGCATTTCTCCAGTATTTTCTGTTTTTATTTCCGAGGAACATTTGTCTGTTTATATCTCAACCACTTCCAAGGCTGGTTTAGCTCACTCGGCTAAATCGCTGGCTTTTACAGCAGACCAAGCAGGCCAGCAGCACGGTTCGATTCCCGTACCAGCCTCCCCGGACAGGCGCCGCAATGTGGCGACTAGGGGCTTTTCACAGTAACTTCATTGAAGCCTACTCGTGACAATAAGTGATTTTCATTTCATTTCAATATCATTACTATGTGCCCCCAATCATGATTCCTACGGCAGATCCTGAATTGTGCCTGGTGCCACTTTTGGAGTGCCTTTGCTTACTGCTGTCAAAGTGCCAGATGCCTAAAAACATAGAACATAGAACATACAGTGCAGAAGGAGGCCATTCGGACCATCGAGTCTGCACCAGCCCACTTAAGGCTTCACTGCCACCCTACCCCCGTAATCCAGTAACCCGTCCTAACCTTTTTGGACACTAAGGGCAATTTAGCATGGCCAATTCACCTAACCTGCATGTTTTTAGACTGTGGAAGGAAACCAGAGCACCCAGAGGAAATCCACACAGACACGGGGACAACATTCAGACTCCGCACAGACAGTGACCCAAAGGGGAATCGAACCTGGGACCCTGGCGCTGTGAAGCCACATTGCTAACCACTGTGCCACCGTGCTGCCCAAACCTTGATACTTGGCAATGATTCCTTTCACTGGAGCCATTTTAATTCAAAAGCTTCTCTTTTGGAAACTTGTAAACGTATGATCAAAATTGTTTGATTTATTGGTTTGTTACAGGCAGTTTGGATCAGCAGTTACTGTAAACTCACAACACTTTACAAGTAATGAGGTACTTTTAAGGTTTTATTGCTGCTGCCATGTAGGGAACATGGCAGCCATTTACGTAGCGCAAGATCCTACGAACAGCAGTGTGAAAATGGCTAGATAATCAGTTTTATTGATGGACATGATCCTGGAGAGAACTGCTCTGGCTGCCACTGTGCCATATCTGAAACCAGAGGTATGTTTTTACTGTCGTCTGAGAAATTAATTGAAAGCTTCTGATCTTGAATTATTTTTGATGCAGCGATAACATATGTACTCTATGGTAGCCTTGACACATGAAGAAAAGGGCAGCACAGTGGCACAGTGGTTAGTCCTGCTGCCTCACAGCGCCAGGGACCCGAAGTTTGATTCTGCCCTCGGGTGACTGTCTGTGTGGAGTTTGCACAGTCTTTGCATAGCTGCGTGGGTTTCCTCTGGGTGCTCCAGTTTCCTCTCACAGTCTAAAGATGTGCAGGTTAGGTGGATTGGCTAGGCTACATTGCCCCTAGGTGGCGTTATGGAGGCAACCTTCAGAGAGGGTTGGTGCAGACTCGATGGGAGAATAGCCTCCTTCTGCCCTGTAGGGATTCTCTGATTCTGTGAAGGCCACCAAGTGGATCAAGGCATTGACATGACAAGTAACAGAATGTCAGGTAATCTACATCAGTGGGTACTAGTGCTATGTCGTATTTGTGAAGGACACCACGTCCATGGAACTCTGGGACAGGTCACATGGTCTAGCCCTTGGGTTAAAAGATTCTGGCAGGATTTTCCACCCCCCCCCCCCCCCCCCCCCCCCCCCCCCATGGCGTGTTTTGTGGCCTGGCATTGACCTGTGGTGGGATCTTCTGTGTTGCTGTTTAAAATGGGTTTTCCAATGGTCTGTACCTTCCACCGTTGGAAAACCCACGGTGGGGGCTAACCATCCGGAAGACCTAGCTGATGGGAACAACGGGAAAATGTCTGCCATTGGATTTTGTATGTTCTGAGAGACTGAGAGACTACTACAGGGACAACCGCTTTACCCATCTCTCTTCTGAATCCTTTCCCATCAAAGCTGAGTTGTTTGTGATTTGAAATGCCTTCCAGAATCGTCATTGCTGCAAATCTGAGACTTCTGAAAGGAGAATTTCAAACCGCACCACTGTCCCCAGTGAGAAACCGTACAGACAAGCAGCTACAGTGGAAAAGACCCTTCAGCTGTAAACAAACATCTGGATAATCCTTGATTGATTCTTTCTGACTTTAGTTGTTACTTGCAGAGTTTTTAATATCTGATTGTCTGCAGAGTTTGACTTCCTTTTTAAAATGGAATTTGGTGCAGGGGTATAATTGTGTGTGTTTTTTGCAATAGTGGGCGGTTGGGCATATTTGTACATTTCCTTTTGGCACTAATGTGCGCATCTTTACATGAATGAATTTTCGCAATAAAGCCACTTCTTTACTTGTTAGCTTAAGGAACCTGGCTGACTTGTTTCTTGTGCTGAGCTGCACATGGTTAAATATATATTAGTGCAGAAGGAGGCCATTCGGACCATCGAGTCTGCACCAACCTACTTAAGCCCTCACTTCCACCCTACCGCCGTAATCCAGTAACCCGTCCTAACCTTTTTGGACACTAAGGGCAATTTAGTATGGCCAATTCAACCTAACCTGCATGTTTTTAGACTGCGGAAGGAAACCAGAGCACCCAGAGGAAATCCACACAGACACGGGGACAACGTTCAGACTTCGCACAGACAGTGACCCAATGGGGAATCGAACCTGGGACCCTGGCGCTGTGAAGCCACATTGCTAACCACTGTGCTACCGTGCTGCCCAAACCTTGATACTTGGCAACGATTCCTTTCACTGGAGCCATTTTAATTCAAAAGCTCCTCTTTTGGAATCTTGTAAACGTATGATCAAAATTGTTTGATTTATTGGTTTGTTACAGGCAGTTTGGATCAGCAGTTACTGTAAACTAGATTGGCAATATCGCCCCCTTTTTAAATTTAGTTCACAGTGAGACAAAAAAAGAGTCAGTTGACCTCTGTTAACCTGGTTGTAACAGCGATCTACCAGCTGTGTTGTGTCTGAACGGGGTCACAACATGATCAGTAGATGCAGGGAGTGGCCTCCCACGGGTTTCTCGGCAGCTGTTAAGCCTCGCAAGATCTGGTTAGGTCACAATGGGCGGGATCCAGTCTCACAGGTCGGCTTAGAAGCTGACTTATCTCTGCCTTCGCCGGATCGAACGGCCACCAGCGCCTACATCGTCGGGCAAGACCCCAGCCGGATTCCGTTCAGGAGTGGTCCCCACAAACATGGAGCAGGCAGAATGATACCTGAGGGGTTCCACCCATGCAATCGGATGTCTACAGGCAGGGTGGTTACCCTGGCACTGCTGGTGCCACATCGGCACCTTGGCACTGCCAGCCCACCACCCTGCCAGTGCCACCTGGACACCCTGGAAGTGCCACCTAGGCACCGGTCTGGCACTGCCCAGGTGGAATCACCAGTCTGGCACTGCCCAGGTGGCACCACCAGGATGGTTGGGGCATTGCCAAGATGCCAGGCTGGCATTGTGCCCACTCCGAGGATCGGGGCGGAGGGTGTTCTGCCTGTATGTGCTTGGGATGGGAGGGGGGTGCCGAGGACCCCTCCGCCAGGTGAGTTAGGGCATTGGAGGGGAGGTTGCGTTGGGGTGTTGTGAGGCTGCGGCATCGTTTAAAAATGGCGCTGTGACACTTTGCTGCACTGAGGAAATGAAAAATTAAATGAAAATCGTTTATTGTCACGAGTAGGCTTCAATGAAGTTACTGTGAAAAGCCCCTAGTCGCCACATTCCGGCACCTGTCCGGGGAGGCTGGTACGGGAATCGAACTGCTGGCCTGCTTGGTCTGCTTTAAAAGCCAGCGATTTAGCTGAGTGAACTAAACCAGCCCCTGTAGGAAATGCGGCGAAGTGCCAAACGCAGCAAGGTAGTCCCCGCTGGGATACAGAAACAAGACAGAATGCTGACAGAATCGTTGCCGGCGCTTAATCCTGTCCCGAATGGAATTCCGTTTTATTTTGGTTAGATCGCGCTCAAGGGTTCAGAACTTCCAGTTCCCTAAGAGGGAAGGAGGGTTCTGGGGGTGGGGAGTGAATCATATTAGGGCTGAAGGGACACAATCGTGTGGGGATGATAGAAATCAGATTTTATGGTTAGCTATAGTTTGCACTGAGTGCTTAATTTGGGTGCGTTTGAGTGCTACAGTGAGAGTTTGGTGACTGAGCGAGTTAGGTGAGGAGGGAGTAAAGTGCTCCTTTAATTTCATTTCCAACATTTCCTCAAAGAACAAGAAGGGAGCCGGGAGTTTACAGAGACTGCAGCTGACTGGGGGCAGAGTCGGAGGGCGCGAGTTCCAGTTGGTCCACAGTGCAGCTGTATTCTGTAAGGTAAGAGGGGTTGGAGACTAGGGCAGTTGCATGCTCCTCCTGTAGGATGTGGGTGGTGAGGGATACCACCGGTGTCTCCGCTGACTATATCTGTGGGAAGTGCACCCAACTCCAGCTCCTCAGAGACTGTTAGGGAACTGGAGCTGGAGCTGGATGAACTTTGGATCATCCAGGAGGCAGAGGGGGTAATAGAGAAGAGTTACAGGGAGGTAGCCACACTGGGTTACAGTCAGGGGAAAGAAAACGAATGGGCAGACAGTGCAGGGATCCCTCATGGCCGTGCCCCTTCAAAACAAGTATTCCATTTTGGATGCTGTTGAGGGGGATGACCTACCGGGGGAAGGCCCTAGCGGCCAGGTCTCTGGCACTAAGTCTGGCTCTGGGCTCAGAAGGGAAGGCGGGGGAGAATAGAAAAGCAATAGTGATAGGAGACTCAATGGTTAGGGGAATAGATAGGAGATTCTGTGGTCGCGAGTGAGACTCCCAGAAAGTATGTTGCCTCCCGGGTGCCAGGGCCAGGAATGTCTCGGATCATGTCATCAGGATTCTTAAGGGGGAGGGTGAGCAGCCAGAAGTAGTGGTGCACATTGGTACCAACGAGGTCGGTAGGAAAAGGGGTGTGGATGTAATAAACAAGATTAGGGAGTTCGGCTGGAAGTTAAAAGCCAGGACAGACAGAGTTGTCATCTCTGGTTTGTTGCCGGTGCCGTGTGATAGCGAGGCTAGGAATAGGAGAGAGTGCAGTTGAACACGTGGCTGCAGGAATGGTGTAGGACGGAGGGCTTCAGGTATTTCGATAATAGGAGAGCATTCTGGGGAAGGTGGGACCTGTACAAGCAGGACGGGTTGCATCCGAACCAGAGGGGCACCAATATCCTCTTCGGGAGGGTTTAAACTAATTTGACAGGGGAATGGTAACCGGACTTGTAATCCAGCAACTAAGGTAGCCAATGTTCAGGACATCAAAGCTTGTAGTGAGGCAGTGGGGAAGGTAACACTGACAAAGGAGAGTACTTGCAGGCACGGAGATGGGTTGAAGTGTGTATACTTTAATGCAAGAAGCATCAGGAATAAGGTGGGTGAACTTAAGGCATGGATCGGTACTTGGGACTATGATGTGGCGGCCATCACGGAAATTTGGATAGAAGAGGGGCAGAAATGGTTGTTCGAGGTTCCTGGTTATAGATGTTTCAATAAGATTAGGGAGGGTGATAAAAAAGGTGGGGTTTGCATTGTTAATTAGAGATAGTATAACAGCTGCAGAAAGACAGTTTGAGGAGGATCTGCCTACTGAGGTATTATGGGTTGAAGTCAGAAATAGGAAAGGAGCAGTCACCTTGTTGGGAGTTTTCTATAGGCCCCCCAATAGCAGCAGAGATGTGGAGGAAAAGATTGGGAAACAGATTTTGGAAAGGTGCAGAAGTCACAGGGTAATAGTCATGGGTGACTTCAACTTCCCAAATATTGAGTGGAAACTCTTTAAATCAAATAGTTTCGATGGGGTGGTGTTTGTGCAGTGTGTCCAGGAAGCTTTTCGAACACAGTATGTAGATTGTCCGACCAGAGGGGAAGCCATATTGGATTTGGTACTTGGTAATGAACCAGGGCAAGTGATAGATTTGTTAGTGGGGAGCATTTTGGAGATAGTGACCACAGTTCTGTGACTTTCGCTTTAGTAATGGAGAGGGATAGGTGCGTGCAACAGGGCAAGGTTTACAATTGGGGGAAGGGTGAATACGATGCTGTCAGACAAGAACTGAAGTGCATAAATTGGGAACATAGGCTGTCAGGGAAGGACACAACTGTCATGTGAAACTTGCTCAAGGAACAGATACTACATGCCCTTGATACGTATGTCCCTGTCAGGCAAGGAAGAGATGAGGGAACCATGGTTGACAAGAAAGGTTGAATGTCTTGTTAAGATGATGAAGGATACTTATGTAAGACTGAGGAAACAAGGTTCAGACAGGGCGCTGGAGGGATACAAGATAGCCAGGGGGGAACTGAAGAAAGGGATTTGGAGAGCTAAGAGAGGGCATGAATAATCTTTGGTGGGTAGAATCAAGGAAAACCCCAAGGCCTTTTACACATATGTGAGAAATATGAGAATGACTAGAGCGAGGGTAGGTCCGATCAAGGACAATAACGGGAGATTGTGTATTGAGTCTGAAGAGATAGGAGAGGTCTTGAACGAGTACTTTTCTTCAGTATTTACGAATGAGAGGGGCAATATTATTGGAGAGGACAGTGTGAAACAGACTGATAAGCTTGAGTAGATATTTGTTAGGAAGAAAGATGTGTTGGGCATTTTGAAAAACCTGAAGATAGACAATTCCCCCGGGCCTGACGGGATGTATCCAAGGATTCTATGGGAAGCAAGAAATGAAATTGCAGAGCCGTTGTAAATGATCTTTTCTTCATCACTGTCAACAGGGGTGGTACCAGGGGATTGGAGAGTGGCGAATGTCGTGCCCCTGCTCAAAAAAGGGAATAGGGATAACCCTGGGAATTACAGGCCAGTTAGTCTTACTTCGGTGGTATGCAAAGTAATGGAAAGGGTACTGAGGGATAGGATTTCTGAGCATCTGGAAAGACACTGCTTGATTAGGAATAGTCAGCACGGATTTGTGAGGGGTAGGCCTTGCCTCACAAGTCTTATTGAATTCTTTGAGGAGGTGATTAAGCACGTGGATGAAGGTAAAGCGGTGGATGTGGTGTACATGGATTTTAGTAAGGCATTTGATAAGGTTCCCCATGATAGGCTTATGCAGAAAGTAATGAGGCATGGGATAGTGAGAAATTTGGCCAGTTGGATAAAGAACTGGCTAACCGATAGAAGTCAGAGAGTGGTGGTGGATGGTAAATATTCAGCCTGGAGCCCAGTTACCAGTGGCGTACCGCAGGGATCAGTTCTGGGTCCTCTACTCTTTGTGATTTTCATTAATGACTTGGATGAGGAAGTTGAAGCGTCGGACAGTAAATTTGCAGACGATACGAAGATTGGTGGAGTTGTGGATAGTGAAGAGGGCTGTTGTCGGCTGCAAAAAGACATAAATAGGATGCAGAGCTGGGCTGAGAAGTGGCAGATGGAGTTGAAAATGAAAAAAATGAAATTTGCTTATTGTCACGAGTAGGCTTCAATGAAGTTACTGTGAAAACCTGATAAGGCATTTGGTAGGCTTATGCAGAAAGTAAGGAGGCATGGGATAGTGGGAAATTTGGCCAGTTGGATAACGAACTGGCTAACCGGCTAACCATTACAGGGAGTTTAACCCTGAAAAGTGTGAGGTTGTTCATTTTGGAAGGACAGATATGAATTCGGAATACAGGGTTAACGGCAGGGTTCTTGGCAATGTGGAGGAGCAGAGAGATCTTGGAGTCTATGTTCATAGATCTTTGAAAGTTGCCACTCAAGTGGATAGGTCTGTGAAGAAGGCCTATTGTGTGCGAGCGTTCATTAGCAGAGGGATTGAATTTAAGAGCCGTGAGGTGATGATGCAGCTGTACAAAACATTGGTAAGGCGACATTTGGAGTACTGTGTGCAGTTCTGGTCGCCTCATTTTAGGAAGGATGTGGAAGCTTTGGAAAAGGTGCAAAGGAGATTTACCAGGATGTTGCCTGGAATGGAGAGTAGGCCTTACGAGGAAAGGTTGAGGGTGCTCGGGCTTTTCTCATTCGAATGGAGAAGGATGAGTGGCGACTTGATAGAGGTTTATAAGATGATCAGGGGAATAGATAGAGTAGACAGTCAAAGACTTTTTCCCTGGGTGGAACAAACCATTACAAGGGGACATAAATTTAAGGTGAATGGTGGAAGATATAGGGGGGATGTCAGAGGTAGGTTCTTTACCCAGAGAGTAGTGGGGGCATGGAATGCACTGCCTGTGGAAGTAGTTGAGTCGGAAACATTAGGGACCTTCAAGCGGCTATTGGATAGGCACATGGATTATGGTAGAATGATGGGGTGTAGATTAATTTGTTCTTAATCTAGGACAAACGTTTGTCAGAACATCGTGGGATGAAGGGCCTGTTCTGTGCTTTATTTTTCTATGTTCTATAGATCAGGTAGATAAAAGGTTTGAATAAGAAAATCATTAAGAGCAATTGACTAAATCATATTAACCATGAGAGCTAGAGAAGCTGGGAATTAATCAGATAATACTTAAATTGTTCATATTTTGCAAGTTGTTCGAGACTGGCCAGAATCCAAGGCCAGTGACGAAAGACTTCATTGTAGGCAGATGCCTTCCCAGGCCTGGACAGATCCGTTTCCATGGTAACAGTCAGTCAGGGTCATAATGACTTTTCGAAAACTGTGTTAATCTAATTAATGTTAGAGGCATAATTGGCAAGCCAGGGTATGGAAAATTACAAAATCACACCCAAACATTTATCTCTTAAATTGACAGACAGACAGTTTGGCCGAATTGAGTGAATTGTAAAGTAGGTAAAGCCAATCACAGCTGTATAGATGGCAAAACTTTAAGGTAGTAATCTCCTTAAAAGATCCGTTTTTGGGATGAGAAAACTCCTTTCGGAATCACACTAACCTTTTTTCTGAAACCTATTCTGTTTGCTTTGCAAATCACCATTTTCTTTTGTTTTAAATCACTCAGTTGTTTTTGTACTGTGCATCTTGATTTGAAGAAATTACCAAGAAATATCATTGTATTTTGAATTCAACTACTGTATTTGCTGAAGACAATCGATCTGACTAGCTTGCTGCAGGGCTATTTGGAACTTTCTAAAATTTTGAACTGAAATTGAGTTTACCGGTAGACACTAAAACGCTGACAAATAAAGTTTCAAATCACTTTGCCAAAAAGTACAGTCTGGAATCTCTGTTATTTGGGAACTAAAAAGGGATAACGCATATTCAGGGTTCCGAATAGACACAGAGATCTATCAGCGGGTGAGGGGAGGATGGTTGGCGGGGTTGTGTGACCCGAATCAATCCACCCACTCGATGCAATGCACCCCGGAACCCAATCCACCCCCTCCCCGAATCAATCCACTCCCCAAATGAGTCCACTCTCCTTGACCCAATCCCCCCCTCCCCCCTACCCAATGCCCCTTCCCAATTTCCCATACTCCTTTACCTTCTCCCAGGCTTCTCAAAGTGGCTGGAACCTTTACCATACCTGCTTTATGGAAGCTGGTGTCACAAAAAAATGCTTCAGTCCCACGGGAAGAACTCCAGAGCTGCTGCTGCATTTTTCTGACCAGGCCTGAGTTGGAAGCTAGGACGGGAAATGTGCAGCTCCTGCCTGAGGGAAGTAAAAAGAAGTGGAGTAGGAACCTGACTATGACTGCCACGGTCCTGAAGCTTTGGACCAATTTGTTTTGTTTCTTTTTTTCTAAATTTAAAGTACCTAATTCATTTTTTTCCAATTAAGGGGCAACTTAGCGTGGCCAATCCACCTACCCTGCACATCTTTTTGGGTTGTGGGGGGTGGGACCCACGCAGATACGGGGAGAATGTGCAAACTCCACACGGACAGTGACCCAGGGCTGGGATCTAAACTGGGTCTTTGATGCCGTGACCGATTTATTTTGGTCTCCTTCATATGTCTGTGTCATAGAGACATTTCAAGGGAGTTTGTGCTCTTTCCTTTAATTTAAAAAAAAAATCACTACTTATTTGCAGCCTGATTTCTTTTTTCTTAACATTGGACCCTGTTTGAAACTATAGGGTTGAATGATGAGGGCAAACAAATCCATTAACATGATTTTAACTGTGTTCCACAGTTCAATTACTTTGGCCCGTGCCAATTAAATTGAACACTAATGGAACTATTGATGTCCTTTCAAACTGACATTTTGACAAAGGTCAAAGTAATGTCATCACACAGACCAGCTAATTAATCTAACCGTTTATTATAATAAAGTTGAAATCCTCACTTTCCTTTTTCATTGAGTGGCCCACGCTTCGCAGAGTTTAAAGATCCCACATTCAGTGAGTTTTTAAACATTTTATTTTAAATTTTTTAAAAAATCAATTTGATTCAGGTACAACACTGAAATCTAGGCCACATTTTCTTTCAGAAAAATCTTTGGAGTGGTCAATCAGCCATGTGAGCGTGACCGGAGCCGCCGGTGATTGGTTGACGACAATGTGCGGCCTGTTGTCCAATATCATTGGGTAACAACTTTAAAACTAAATGAATGCAGAAAATTACTATAAGTTTTAATTATTTAATAGAATCAGCTCCTGTGTTGCACCTTTTAAATCAGATAATTAAAGCAACTCACTCCAATTACATGATTTTATCTAAATAATCCATCCCATCCACCTACCCCATCAGTTTCAGTGCTTTAGCACATTTGACCCTTTTATGGTTAATTGGTTTCTGGTGCATTCAATCCTTAATGTCTCTGATACAGCATTATTGATCAGAAGCAAATGTTTTAGGTCAGTGTCACACTCTGGCATGGATGAATCAATCGTGTGGGGCATTGATGCTAATCCTGTGAATAAATTTAAATTCAAAAGTACAGCTTGACGAAAGGCAAATTAAACTTGGTGATCTCATTTGCTGAGGAATGATTGTGCAAGATTATCGCGATTAAACCAAAACTATTCATTACTTTGTCGCATCTTAAAAATTCACGCTTCAGATGAATAGTGGTTCTGATTTTGAGACTTATGAAGATGTTTATCCTGGAATTTAATTAAGTTGTTTCATTTCTTAATCCCAGTTAATTAGTAGCAGAGCGATACTGTGTCAGTCTGATTTATATATTATTCTCTTTTGATTGAAGTGCCAAATTCAATAACCAAGAATAATTCAAGAACATAATGAATTCTGACTCTCTACAACACTGAGCAGCCCACAGGTATGTCCTGGGAGGGGGGCCAGCAGTAGTGGGGGTGGGCAGGGGGGAATGTGGCAGGGAATGTTTAATTTGGCAGGAGCCAGTGGTTTTTTTGAGGAGCCAGGGGCAGCATTTCTTCAGGGCATTTTTTGACCATTTACTTTAAGGATTGTTGGTTCGACTCTCAACAGCCTTGGGTGTGCTGATCGAGCACAAGCTCTGTCCATTTGAACACAAATTTTCTATTGAGGTCTTTATAATGTTTATTGTCACAAGTAGGCTTACATTAACACTGCAATGAAGTTACTGTGAAAAGCCCTTGGCGCCACATTCCGGCGCCTGTTCGGGTACACAGAGGGAGAATTCAAAATGTCCAGATGGCCTAACAACACATTTCTCGGGACTTGTGGGAGGAAACCGGAGCACCCGGAGGAAACCCACACAGACACAGGGAGAACGTGCAGACTCCACACAGACAGTGACCCAAGCCAGGAACGGAACCTGGGACCCTGGAGCTGTGAAGCAACAGTGCTATCCACTGTGCTACTGTGCTGCCCATATGCACCCTGCTTTAGGTCTTCAATTGGGATACCCAAGGCACACAGTTCCTGTTTGTGGAAGGCACCCATGTTCCCTAAGTAGCTTCCAATGCTGCAGCACATCACAGTCCAAAATCTGTTCCTCTGCATTCCCTTCGGAGCTGAAACAATTGGGCGAACAATGTTGAATTTCTCCTCCAAAAGCTTAATGAGCTTAAATTCTTGCAAATGTCCATGTATAGTTTTCAGAATAAGGAGCAAATTACCTGCCCATCTTTCTGTTACATTCACCAGAGGTCACATCAATATCCTTCCTTTGCACTCCTTCCTTAATACTGTGTAATTGCAATGGCATTATCGATTAAACTTAATTTTAATCAAGATGTGGAGTTCTGCATATTTATCCAGTCAGATTATTCACACTAACTTGAAAATAGGGCAACGGAGATGCAAAATCAATTTGAAGAGTAAATAGCAGGATGCAAGTTGCATAACATTAAATAATATGAATTTTTTTCTGCTTAATATAAAGTGTTGACTGTTGAATATTGTATTATGCCTCTAATTAAATCTGTAAATTATAGAATCCTACAGCACATAAGGAAGTCATTGTGCCTGTAGTGGTTCTTTGAATCAACCATCCAATCCTTCCCACTTCTCTGCTCATTCCCCACAGGCCTGCAATTTTTAATGTTTCAAGGATACACCAAATCTTCTTTCTTAAAAAGATTCTGGGGTCGATTCTCTGGCCGGGTTGTGCTCGGCGCTGATCCCGCTGTGTCAGGAGACGAGCAGGAGAGTCCCAAAACGGGAGTCGCCCTGTGCGCCAAACAGTTGGCCATTCTCCCAGCTTGCGCCAGCTGCCGTGATCAGGATCTCTCTCAGAAAGGCAGAGAACCCTGATCACAGCTCATTTCATTCATTTTGATCTTATTAGCGAGATTGAAGTAGAATGCAGTGGCAGACTGGGAGTCCCCCACCACCCACCGTGCTCCTCCAGCGGGAGACCACGCGAACATTGTTCAGTATTGCTCTACAAAAGCGGGGATCAGGTGCTATGGACTCCGAGGGGGGAGCAAGTAGGTGAGTAACCCTTTCCACTTAACTCTCAGCACCAGAAGTGCATAGTAGCTGCTGGACAGGTGCTGTAGGGGTCCTTGAAGGGTTATGGATGTTGCAGGGCTGGAGGGGATCATGTCGGGGCTTGCCCCTGAGCTGGGGGCTGGGGGGACATTTGTGTATGTAAAGTATTGAAGCCACCTTTGTTCCTTGTGAACACCCACAACAGGGCAAACCCCAGCTGTAGTCTGTCTCTCCTACAAAACTCTCAAAGGACAGAGCCATGTTGCAGCTTCTCTTGAAAGTCGATTACATCCCCCTTGAAGTTTCCCCTTTGTTCTTTCTTGTTTAACATCCATTTCACCCCTCACGTATTGTGACAAGATTCTAGATTGATAGCTGAAGGCTATCTCGCAGGAGGGATTAGCCTGGTTAATTGTGTTACGGGAGGCGGCGGTGTCGTGGTGTTGTCACTGGACTGGTTAACCAGAGACCCAGAGTAATGCTCTGGGGACCCAGGTTCAAATCCCGCCACTGCAGATGGTGAAATCTGGAATTCACAGTCTAATGATGACCATGAAACCATTGTCGATTGTTGTAAAAACCCAAATGGTTCACTAGTGTCCTTCTGGGAAGGAAAACTGCCTGGTCTGGACTACATGTGACTCTAGATCCACAGCAATGTGGTAGACTCTTAACTGCCCCCTCCCCCCAAGGGCATTTAGGGATGGGCAATAAATTCTGGCACAGCCTGCAACTCCCACATTCCATGAGCAAGTTAAAAATAACTTGACGGTTCATGAACTCTGAAGAGCCTCCTCGAAAGAGCATGCATCCTGCCTGAGAGAATTCTTCCAGACTGATATCATGATGGCCAAAGGTTAACTATCTGGATGAGTGGAAGAGAGCTGAGCACAATTTCCCTGATGTTGCTGTCAGTGACCTGAGGTCTCGGAGCTCATGATCTGGTTGATAGTGAATGTGGAGAGTGATGGTTACCAGTACAAGTGGCTCGCTGAATGACGCTGTGAGGCAGAAGATGGAATAGTCATGTTAAGAGCAAGGGAAGGTTGGTATTTGTGGCGTCTGTCTCTTCAAAAAGGGTCACCTCATTTGAGGAACTAATGGGAACCGAGAGCGAGGGAAAACCCCAGAGGGTGGGGTCTTCTTTTGGGCAGAATACATCGAGCAGTCATATAGTAAGCATGCACGAACGAGGAGCTATGCTCCAAGGCAGCTTAGAGCTGCAAATCTCGTGTACCAAGTTTCTCTTTATTAATAAATACCTTCTTGTTCCTAACAAAGTCTGAAGCCTTTTGATAATGCCAGATGTGTGCCACAATACATGACAGGTTGCAACATGAACCCACGTTGGCCTTGAAGGCACATGGCAACCTCTGGCTACCCAGGTGCATTGATTGTGATGGCATGATAGCAATAAGATCTCAGGTTGTCCAAGGTTGGGTATCGATCATGCAAGTTGTATCTTCCTTCGAGGACTCAGTTAGATCTTGTGCCATCCCAAGCTCAGCAAAGTCAAACTACTCCAACTATGAGGCTATCATCATTATGTTTCAGAACTCTCAGCTGCATCACCCTCCAGGTCTGGGTCAGGGGTAGACTCCCTCAATGACAAGGTCTGAGGGTTGTGGGCCAAGCAATTTACATGGTAGCCGAGGGCACTGGGCACAGTGATGGGCGGTTAGCTTCCAGGATCATGCGGACTCGGGGTTGTGGGGTGGTGAGCATGGGGTTTGGTGTTCAAGGTCCTGTGATCCATGATCTTATTGACTGTCAGCCTATCTCCTTCTCCACATCCTATCACATTAAAAATGAATTTTGGGATCAAGTCAGCTGAGATAGAATTTACAGTGCAGAAGGAGGCCATTTGGCCCATCGAGTCTGCACCAGCCCTTGGTTATAAAGACCCTATCTGAACCCACACCGCCACCCTCTCCCTGTAACCCAGTAACCCCATCAAACTTTCTTTGGACACTAAGGGCAATTTAGCATGACCAGTCCACCTAACCTGCACATCTTTGTGACTGCGGGAGGAAACAGGAGCACCCGGAGGAAACCCACGCAGACTCTGGGAGAAAGTGCAAACTCCACACAGACAATGACCCAAGCCGGGAATCGAACCTGGGACCATGGAGCTGTGAAACAACTGTGCTAGCCACTGTGCTACCATGCTGCCTTCAGTAGCTATTGTCCTAACAGTCGTAGCTGAGGTGAGAAGATGTTGTCAATTGCATCAATACCAATGCAGGTTGGAGTCTGCACCACAGCGACAGGGGCGGCCGCTTAGTCTCAAGACCCAGCTGCCTATAAGGCTGAGGAAGGGGACAGAAAGATACACTGGCGATGATCTAGGGGCATAGGGCTCAATGATCCTTTAATGACACCATATGCCACAGAATACTGCATCTCACCAGGGAGACAGAGCACCCTGTGGAGGAGGAGGGAACCTACTCCTGGTGGCCATGAAGGTCACAGCAGCCCTCAATTTCTATGCAACTGTGTTATCCAGGACTCGAACGGGGACTTGGCTGGCGTCTCACAATTGTCAGCCCACAGGCGCATCCAAGAGATCATGGATGCTCTGTATGCTTGGGAGTCTGACGACATTAACTTTAACATGGACCAGGCCCAACAAGATGCCTGGGCCGCAGGATTAATCACCATCATCGGGATGCCCAGCTCCAGTGCACCTTCCAAACCCACGACCACTACTATCTAGAAGGACATGAGCAGCAGATACCTGGTAACTCCACTACCTGGTGGTTTTCCTCCAAGTCACTCCCCACTCTGACTTGGAAATATATTGCAGTTCCTTCGCTGTCACTGGGACAAAATCCTGGAACTCCCTCCCTAACAGCACAGTGGGTGTACTTACACCAGGACTGCAACGGTTCAAGAAGGCACCTCACCACCACCTTCTGAAGGCAACTAGGGCTGGGCAATAATTGCTGACCTAACTAGCAATGCCCACATCCCATAAATGAAGAAAAAAAAGGGGGCCATCGATGGCATGCATGCCACCCTATGAGCAATGGGGCATCAGGGAGTTCCCTTTATTTAAAGGAAGGAAGGGAATGTACAGATCCTGTGCAACCACCCCCTCAAGATCTTGCAAGCCTGCATGATAGTTACATTCTGGGCTCTTGGAGATCTTTGGGGTCTTCGAGGATCACCCCAGGCTGACTGGTTGGCTCATAGGAGGTCATGTTGCCAGGCTAAGGTGAAGTCCAATTACAATGATGCCCACTCTGCAACCCAGCCTGTTATTGAATGGTACATCGGGCTGCTAAACATGCAATTTCGCTGCCTGGACTGCTCTTACACCCGATGGGAATCACCCTGTGCTTCCCCATGCTTCCCACCTTAAATGACACTTAGTCATTTTTTGGGTGTGCTACAATGCCTTGGGCTGGTGTGCAGTCAATTCCAGCCTCACTTTACCCAGAGTGTCAACACAATTGAAAGGAATAAATAATTCTTAGAAAAACACCCAAAGTCTTTGGCCCTTAGCTGCTCGATAACTACAGTCACCAGGTTTGTAAGTTTAAACACAATTAATTTCATTAATAACAGTACGCACACACAGACAGGCAAACACAGAGGGGAGAAGAGGGGTGTAAAAATAATAATGAAAGTAAAAAGATAAGAGTATTTGTTTCAGCTGATGTTTCTAGCGCACCTTTCTTCATTTAGGCTTTCAGTTCGAGGTTTTCCCTGTAGATTCAGACAGATTTTGTGTACAGCTATGCAGCCTTTCTGGAGAATACGCAAAGGAGAGAACGCTTCTTTCCTCTGAGTGTCCAGGACTCTAAATACTTCTCCTGGATCTCTGAAAATTATCCTACTCAGGCAGGACCCAATCACTGCCTGTGGCCAGGCAGAATATGGCTTTTTGGTCAATTCTTCGGCCACTAGCCAAAGAATCGAACCGAGTCCCAACTATCTCTTGGGTGCCGAAAAGTTTGAGTTCTGCTGTCCAAAGCTAGCCCAGTGTACTATGTTGTAACTTTTGAGTTCCTCAGTTCCCCTGCTCGACCTAAAGACATATGTCCATTCAGCATCCGCGGATCAAAATGATAACAGCAAAAATAAAGAAATGGGAAGTAGGGAATCAACAGGAAGGGACCTTACAGGAGGATCACGCCCATGATTTAATCAGCTTCCTCACCCATTGCATTACAGATCATAATTCCATGTTTAAAAAAAATTCTTCTCATCTCCTTTCTGATTCTAGGTGTGCACCCTCTTGTTACTGATTCTCACCCCAATAAACACAAACTATCCATACTCTGCACAATTGTGAATATCTTTATGAACTCTCTCCATAATGTATTCTGCCACAAGGGGGTGAGGGTAAACACACCATCCTTAGACTTCCCACATAGTGAAGTTGCTCCTCCACACCCTCTTGAGAGGGTGAGATCCTTCCTGGAGCCTGCTGCCCTGTATTGGATGCAGTACTCCAGCTGCAGCATAACCAGTGTTTAATAGACATTCAGAAGAGCTTTGTTGCCTTTTTAATTTTATTTATGAAACCAAAATGAGGATCCCGTAAACGTTTATAACTACTTTATCAACTTGCCGTGGCATGTTGATGACATAGGGCAGGATTTTCCATTCCCCCCACACGCATGTTTCTTGGTGGCACGCTGTTCACTGTTCTCTCTTCCTCCCATTTGTCAATGGGATTTCCCATTGAAGCCACTCCATTCTGCTGGGAAACCCGGGGGCGAGGGCACCCTGCCAGCGGGAAAAGAGAACCCCAATGGCTGGAGAGTTCCAGCCACAGTCTATCAGGTTTTTGTCAAAGAGATTAGTGTGCCATGTTCCGCTCATATTGTTGTTATACACTTCTAAGGACAGACCAAGTCTTCCCATTGAGTATCTCCCCTTTTCATCCCCTTTTCCAGAAATTTAGCACAACTTCATTTATTTCTCAGCACCGGCATCCAACAGTATCCAGTCCTTGGTGCAACATTCCTGGAAATGTGAGTTTAATTCCTATTTCAAATTTACATTGCATGTCCAAATTCTTAATTTGCTTTAATATTTGTACAGATGTTGAGCTAGCCTAATTTCACATGGTGGTAAGTGTTTTTCACATTTTTCCAATTAAGGGGCAATTCAGTGTGGCCAATCCACCTACCCTGTACATCTTTGGGTTGTGGGGGTGAGACCCATACAGACACAGGGAGAATGGTCAAACTCCACACAGACTGTGACCCGGGGCCGGGATCTAATCCAGGTCCTTGGCGCCGTGAGGCAGCAGTGCTAACCACTGGGCCACCATGTGGTGAGTTTGATACAAAGGCATTGTAATGATGGAAAGATCTCGGGGGCTGAGGTCACATGGAAGGACCAGCTCAGACTGTGATTTACATTCTGATGGCAATTAAAGCTTCGAACAATAATAATCAGTGAGATTATTCAGCAAAGTACCAAGACAAGAAATACACTAAGTATACTATCTCAACGCATTTAGTTCAATGAAAATAAGAACTACTTGCATTTGTATAGCACTTTTCATGACCTCAGGACTTCCCAAAATAATTTATGGCCAATGAGGTGCTTATGAAATACAATTATTCTTATATTGGAGGAAACGTGTCAAAGGTTGTCGGAAATGGGTGCTGTTTTTGCTACGTATGTACCTAATGCCCTGATTAATCACTGTGTTCTAGAATCCTGACAAGTTTTGTTTCCTCCATGTCAAGGGAAAAAGCAGAAATTTCCCCAAGTATATCAGGAAAATCTCCTGCTTGTTACAGATCTGTTGTGACACCACCATTTTATTATTATAAATTCACCCCGTATAAATTAGTTCTGTTTATTTGTGGCATGCGGTATGTCACAGAAATGCCAAGTTTCTTGTTAGTAATCAATGTCTGTTGTTTCTAATTGCCATCATACATCACCATGTCCCTGCCAATAACATGGCCGTTTTCTCAGCTGACATTATTGTATCATGATGGTATCATGTAGAAAGCTGACAAGTCAAAAACAGCCAACTTTACAACCAGTAATTACACTGAAAGTGGAAGTGGGTGCAATCAGATAACTTAGAATGCAAATATACCAAGTAGAAGGTTGTGGACAAAAGTTATACAGATTCTACTTCATAATTTCAGGGATTTAAGGTTATTGCGTGTATTGTGTTTCATGATGCTAAACCTAACTTGTAAATTTGTTTTGCTGTCATTACTATAATAACTTGAGAACACTCCTTTCTTTCAGAATGCATTGTAAAAGATTAGTTGTACAACTGTTACTCTGGAGGGTGACAAATATGCTGGTACCCAAGTCAAAAAAGGGAGAGTTGTCTGATGTGTTAACTTGCCTGCACTGGTCAGGTCTTTGAACTTTTTGTGACATATGGCTGCAGACCATGTTTGCGAGAGTTGATACTTGGTGTCAGCCACGTCTCTCCACATGGAATAAGTAACCTTTCTAGTCTAGAAACCATTGTTTTGCCCCTTGTCTCAAAACTTCCATGATGAACATGGTTTTGAGGACTAGTCACAAATAATAATATCTTGAGTGGGATTCTCCACCCCGCCAGCCCAGCCTTCTGGCAAGATGGTTTAGGGGCTGGTTTAGCTCACTGGGCTAAATCGCTGGCTTTTAAAGCAGACCAAGCAGGCCAGCAGCAAAGTTCGATTCCTGTACCAGCCTCCCCGGAATGTGGCGATTAGGGGCTTTTCACAGTAACTTCATTGAACCCTACTTGTGACAATAAGCAATTTTCATTTTCATTTCATTTCATTTCAAGATGCATCGCCGCCAGCAGCGGGATCCTCTGTTCCCGTAGCTGGCCAATGTGATTTCCCATCGTGGCCATCCCACACCGTCGGGAAACGCACCCGCATGGTTGAATCCCGCCGATGGAGAATTCCGCAGCTTGTGTTTTAGCAGACAATTAAACCACAATATTTGCTAAAACTGTTTCCTGACATATAACACTCAGAAATGTGCAGGGAACAGTGAACACGCAACATTGAACTATTTCTTTGAGCGGGCCAACACCAATAACTTAATTATATGAGATAAAAAATGAAACCAAATGTAATCGTCTGTGTATCACAGTGGTTAGCACTACGGCTTCACAGTGCCAGGGTCCCAGGTTTGATTCCCGGCGTTGGTCAGAGTGTGTGCGGTGTCTGCACGTTCTCCCCATCTCTGTGTGGGTTTCCTCCGGGCGCTCCGGGTTCCTCCCACAAGCCCCGAAAGACGTGCAATTAAGTAATTTGGACATTCTGAATTCTCCCTCAGTGTACCCAAACAGGCGCTGGAATGTGGTGTCTAGGGGCTTTACACAGTAACGTCATTGCAAGCCTATTTGTGACAATAAAGATTATTATTATTATATGTATTCAGAATAGCCGCTCTCACATTATGGACAGTCAGCTTCATCCAGGTGGGTCTGTTTCAGACAAAGTGTTGCATCTTTCCCTCTGTGGCACACCTCATCCATTGGTTGGTTACCAGCTTCTCCTTCTTGAAGAATGATACAAAAACAGTCATGAAACTTGTCTCAAGCTGGCTGCTGTTTGTTTTATTGAGCCAATACAGATCCTTGAAGCCAAACTCCGCCTTTGTTGAGTTTAAGGTGATTAGTCTAGCACTTAGTCCGTCGAGAGGATAGTCTTTGGTAACATAAAACAGTGTTTGTGTATTGACACAATCTGTGCTCAATCTGTTTAGCGAGGATCACTCTCACCATGGTAGTTCAAACCCCGCAACTTGACAGGGTGGGGCTTGCCACAATTAAGAAATTTGTCAGTGACTTCCTGAGCTGGATTCTCTGTCCCGTTGCGCCAGATTTCTGGTTCAGCACGCCGGCAGAATGCTCCCTTTCGCCTGCTGGTCATTGGGGTTTCCCATTGTGGGGCAGTCCCACGCCGTCGGGAAACGCCCGGGCTGTCGGCAAAACAGAGTATCCTGACAGTGGAGAATCCAGTTATGTTTCCCATTCTTTAATCCATACATTGGCTGTTGGTAGATAAGCTCAGGAAGGGTGCTCCATGCGGGCTGCCAAGATAGAAGGTGGGCAGTAGATGGGTTGAACAGGTCATCATGAAGTGGTAAGTGAGGTGCAGCATGGATGGTTTTAACCAGCTTACGGGTTTTCATCAGTCGATAGATGTTTGGAGGGAGTGATGTTTGCTAGGACAAGGAGGCAGGGGAGGGATGTCGAATGGAGAGTTCCAGTTATGATGTGCATTGTTGCATTTAATTGAGTGTCAACAATGTGTGTGCATTTATGCATGATGATGGTCTTTGCCAGAGAGGGGCATAGTGCTTAGCTGCAGAGTACGATACGGCTGGACATGGGTGTCTTTTCAGAGGCTCAGTGCAGACTCGAAGGGCCGAATGGACTTCTTCTCCACTGAAGGGATTCTATGGTTTAAAAAAAAATAAATTTAGAGTACCCAATCTTTTTTCTTCAATTAAGGTTGTTTCTGGTTTTGATCTTTGCTTTTGTGTTCTTCAGATGTTCCTGGAAGGACAAAGTTCTAATTACACTCACTCCCCAGTATGATTGGTTGGGATCAAGCTTTAGTCCCTGGCCAACCATGTCGAAAGGGCAATTCTTTGTTGGCTCTGGAATCATGGTGTTGGAATAAAATGGATATGGCTTTAGAGGAATTCAGCTTGAGAGACCATGTGCTGCAGTAGTCTGACAACTTTGTGACATCTCCATTCAGAGTGTAGAAGGATAGACCTTGGCTGGCACAACAGATGTTGTTGGCATGGATTAACTTGAGGGACATGGTTGTTGGCAGATCATTTGTATATAGTTTGAACATGGCTGTGGTTGGCACTGAGCTGTGTGGTTGTCCATTAGCCGTATTCTCCTTGCACTTCGATCATGCACAAAGTGTACTCTGAACCATGTGTTGTGAAGGAATGTTTGAACAACTGCCCCAACTGATGCCAATGGTATGATCATTTTATAATCAATGTTATGGATACACAGGTATAGGGCACTGGTTATGGCACTGGTTATAATCAATGTTATGGATACACAGGTATAGGGCACCTTCAGCACATATAAAGAAAGACTGCTGGCTGTTGGTTCGGGAAGGTCTAGGCATATGCAATGTTTGCATTTTGTGACTAAACCTAGTTTCAAGTAAAAAGACTGGTATCTGGTTCTGTACTTCACCATCCAGCTTCTGAATAAATTAACAGTTGACACTCAATTGAGTGAGGCAATCACTTGTCAGGACTGATTTTTTAAATGCTGCACTCTAATTTCCATGTACCCCAACACATTAGTCTAATTTGGTGAGTTTTACACCAATTACTGTTCTGTTGGTGTGCTAATCAACTGATGCAGGACATTCTTGTGCAAAATGCTTCCCATTCGCATTGGCACATCTTTTTCCATTCATGTTGAAACAATGCATGGCATTAAAATTTGGGAGCAAGTATTTTGAACAAACCAAGGAACTGATTTTTAATATAGTAATGCTGGAAACGGTATTTGAGTTGTTTTAGGTTCTTGGGACGGTGGCACAGTTGTTAGCACTGCTGCCTCACAGTGCTAGGGACCCGGGTTCAATTTTGAATTGGGTGACTGTGTGGAGTTTCCACATTCTCCCAGTGTCTGCGTGGGATTCCTCTGGGTTCTCCGGTTCCCTCCCACAGTCCAAAGATGAGCAGACTGTGTGGATTGGCCAAGCTAAATGGCCCCTTAATGTGAACAGATGTGCTGGCTGGGTATGGTTACGGGATGGGGGTGTGGTGTGGACTGGACATGGGTGCTTTTTCAGAGGCTAGGTGTTGACTTGAGGGGCTGAATGGACTTCTTCTGCACCGTAGGGATTCTATGGTTTTTTAAAAAATAAATTTAGTGTACCCAATCTTTTTTTTTTCAATTAAGGAGCAATTTAGCGTGGCCAATCCGCCTGACCTGCACATCTTTGGGGTGTGGGGGTGACACTCATGCAGACACAGGAGAATGTGCAAACTCCACACAGTCAGTGTCCTGGGGCCGACCCTCGGCCCTCAACGCCCTGAGACAGCAGTTGCTAACCACTGCGCCACAGTTTTGGGCCCCATATCTAAGGAAGGATGTGCTGGCCTTGGAAAGGGTCCAGAGGAGGTTCACAAGAATGATCCCTGGAATTAAGAACTTGTCGTATGAGGAATATTTGAGGACTCTGGGTCTGTACTCGTTGGAGCTTAGATGAGAGGGAATCTTATTGAAACTTACAAGATATTGCAAGGCCTGGATAGAGTGGACGTGGAGACGATTTTTCCACTTGTAGGAAAAACTAGAACCAGAGGACACCATCTCAGACTCAAACAGAGATGAGGAGGAATTTCTTCAGCCAGAGGGTGGTGAATCTGTGGAACTCTTTGCTGCAGAAGGCTGTGGAAGCCAATTCACTGAGTGTCTTTCAGATGGAGATAGATAGGTTCTTGATTAATAAGAGGATCAGGGATTATGGGGAGAAGGCAGGAGAATGGGGATGAGAAAATATCAGCCATGATTGAATGCTGGAGTAGACTCAATGGGCCCAGTGGCCTAATTCTGCTCCTATGTCTCATGGTCTTATGGTCTAATGGTGCCGCCCCAGATACTATGGTTCTATGGAAAGCTTGACATATCCAGCTTTGAATTTGGTAACACAAGCCAGACTCAGCAAAGCTAAAGGATTAGACATTGCTTACCAAAAAGTGTACATCATTGTTATAATTTAGTACAAGATCACTTCTGTGCACAGATACATAAGGTTGGGTGGGTTACTGGGTTACGGGGATAGAGTGATGGTGTGGGCTTGGGTAGGGTGCTCTTTCCAAGGGCCAGTGCAGACTCGATTGGCTAAATGGCCTCCCTGTGCACTGTAAATTCTATGATCTATGAATTCTATGAGCTATTTATTATAAACTAATTTCTTTGCAATTTCCCTGTCAACCTTTTTCTCTCTCAACTGTTGGCCAAATTATCTTTTGATTGCCGTGATTGTTCCAGCTTCAGTAGTCAATAGTGACAATTTATCCCTCGACCTTAGCTTTGATGTGGAAAAGAATCTTGTAAAATCCCATTTTGCCTAATCCCAACTTTATGCTTCCTTATTACTGATTCTCTTTTGGTCCTTAGTTATGGCACTTCAGGATAACCATGTGTTGTGAACAAGATTCCTGTCCGGTGATTAAGCCAATGTATGTTTAGCACTGAAAAGTTGCTTTCAGTAACTATTAGATTCTGGCTCCCCAGGATCTTACTTCTTTAAATTATAATTTGCAATGTATCCCGATTTTGCCTTGGTCACTTGCGTTTTATTTTCCATTATTGATAATAAATGGGCAAAAATCTCGCCTGACTTTCCTCCAACTACACTTAACGAGACATGAAAGAAGCACTTCTCTAATTTCCCACTATAATTTCAGCAGAGTATCCGGACTCCTCGTTCAGCAGAGGATCAGAACTCAGCATTCCAGGCTTGCCATCCCAAAGTTGATCAAGAACTGCTTCCTGAGAATATAAACTTGAGCCTTTGGAATACCATGAGGAATACTTCTGATCAGCCAAGACTAGCCTTTTCAGCTTGAAGGCTGTGTTAACATCAAAGTAATCGTTTTCATCACCTTCAGCTTTAATGCTGAGGTGCTACATTTTGTCATCTATTTTCTAGGCCTCGGAGACATGGACTGCGAGCAAACAGGCTATTGATGAGCTGAATGCATTTGAGGTGTGGACATATTGGAGGATGTTGCACATATCCTGCACAGACAGAAAGGCTAATGAGAAAGTGCTGAGAATTGCCGGAGAAGAGAGACTATTATGGCCAATGGGAGAAATATTTTGGTCACATAATTTGAATAGACCGAGACTAATACTGGAAGGGAAGAATGACAGAAAACCTAGGAGAGGGAAGCAGAGAAGGAAATAGATGATGGATACAATGGACCTGATGCAGTTGACCTATGTGCAAAATAAAAAGTCATTCTTCTGGGAAGAAGCTGATACCAATAATCCCCCACCATCACGTAAGCAGAATATCAATGGAAACTGAAGATGTGAAAGTTGTACCTGCAAGTCTTTGAAGTTGTATATTTTCAACCCATTCATTTGAGCTGAGGTGAAAGTGACTGCTCTTGACATACAGGCAACATTTGAGTAAGTGTCTTGAAGTCAATGGGAATCAGCGGGGAAATTGTCCACTGGTTGGAGTCATATTTCGCTCAAAGGAAGACAGTCGTGGTTGTTGGAGGCCAATCAACTCAGTTTCAGGGCATCACTGCAGGAGTTCATCAGGGTAGTGTCATGCGAACAAGGAGCAGGAAGAGGCCATTCAACCCCTTGAGCCTGCACCACCTTTTAATAAGATCATGACTGATATGACAGTAACCTCAAAGATGCATCCTGCTCCTGATAACCTTTTACCCCCAGAATCTATCCACTTCTATCTTGAAATTGTTAAAAGACTTACAGCATCTTCTCAGGAGGAGTTCCAAAGAGTCACCGTCCTCAGAGAGAAAGAATTTTGCCTCATCTCCGTTGCAAATAGGTGACCCCTTAATTTTAAACAGTGAACTCTAATTCTAGATTCTCCAACAAGGGGAAACATCCTCTTCACGTCCACCTTGTCAAAACTCCTCAGGACCTATATATGTTTCAATCAAGTCACCTCTTACTCTTTTTTGAACTTCAGTGGATACAAATCTAGACTGTCCAACCTTTCCTCATAAAGACAATCCACCCATTCCAGGTATTAGTCTGGTAAACCTTCTCTGAATTGCTTCCAATGCATTTAGATTATTCTTTAAATAAGGTGACTAATATTTTACACAGTACTCCAGGTAGCTTCTCACTATTCCTAGGCCCAACCCTCTTCAGCTGCTTCATCAATGAGGTTTTCTCCAAGGTCAGAAATGGGGATGTTTGTGGATGAGTGCGCAATGTTCAGCATAATTTGCAACTCCACTGATACCAAAGCGGTCCATTTCCACATGCAGCAAACTTGGACAACATTCAGGTTTGGGCTGATAAATGGCCAGGAACATTTGTGCCACACGAATGCCAGGCAATAATCATCTCCAACAAGAGAGAATCTAACCATCTCCCCTTGGAATTCAATGACATTACCTCTGGTTTTGTCCCACAAGTCCCGAAAGACATGCTTGTTAGGTGAATTGGGCATTCTGAATTCTCCCTCAGTGTACCCGAACAGGCGCCAGAGTGTGGAGACTAGGGGATTTTCACAGTAACTTCATTGCAGTGTTAATGGAAGAGCTAGAGAAAGCTTTGAGAAATGCAGTAAATAGTCAGCAGTTTCTGACGATCTTTCACCAGCTACAGTAGGCAATCAGAAGAATTGTTCGGGAATTTAAAATATTAATTCACATCTTTAAATATCTACATGGCTGAACTCTTGCATTCCCTGCGATACCTTTTTCTTCTCTTAATCTGCTGTTCTGACCAGTCCCCTCCATTCCACCTTGGCTTTACTTTCTGAGGCAATGGGACCCTGTGTGAGAACCTCTCTGGCCACATCGAGGGCATCTTGAAACCCATCGTACAAGGTACACCCAGCTTCTGTCGCGACACGACGGACTTCCTACAGAAACTCAGCACCCATGGACCAGTTGAACCAGGAACATTCCTCGTCACAATGGATGTCTCGGCACTCTACACCAGCATCCCCCATGACGACGGCATTGCTGCAACAGCCTCAGTCCTCAACACCGACAACTGCCAATCTCCAGACGCAATTCTGCAACTCATCCGCTTCATTCTAGACCACAACGTCTTCACCTTCGACAACAAATTCTTCATCCAGACGCACGGAACAGCCATGGGGACCAAATTTGCACCTCAATATGCCAACATCTTCATGCACAAGTTTGAACAGGACTTCCTCACCACACAGGACTTTCAACCGATGCTATACACCAGATACATCGATGACATTTTTTTCCTTTGGACCCACGGCGAGACATCACTGAAACGACTACACGATGACATCAATAAGTTCCATCCCACCATCAAACTCACCATGGACTATTCTCCAAATTCAGTTCCATTCTTGGACACACTCGTCTCCATCAAGGACGGTCACCTCAGCACCTCGCTTTACCGCAAGCCCACAGATAATCTCACGATGCTCCACTTCTCCAGCTTTCACCCGAAACACATTAAAGAAGCCATCCCCTATGGACAAGCCCTCCGTATACCCAGGATCTGCTCAGACAAGGAGGAGCGCAACAGACACCTACAGATGCTGAAAGATGCCCTCGTACGAACGGGATATGGCGCTCGACTCATTGATCGACAGTTCCACCGCGCCACAGCAAAAAACCGCACCGACCTCCTCAGAAGACAAACACGGGCCACCACTGACAGAGTACCCTTCGTCGTCCAGTACTTTCCTGGGGCGGAGAAACTACGACATCTTCTTCGCAGCCTCCAACACATCATCAGCGAGGATGGACATCTTGCCAAGGTCATCCCCACACCCCCACTACTGGCCTTCAAACAACCGCGCAACCTCAAACAAACCATTGTTTGCAGCAAATTACCCAGCCTTCAGAACAGCAACCACAACACCACAAAACCCTGCCAGGGTAATCTCTGCAAGACATGCCAGATCATCGACATGGACACCACCATTACACGTGGAAACACCACCCACCAGGTACGCGGCGCATACTCGTGCGACTCGACCAATGTAGTCTACCTCATACGCTGCAGGAAAGGATGTCCCGAAGCGTGGTACATTGGCGAGACCATGCAGACACTGCGACAACGAATAAACGGGCATCGTGCGACTATCAACAGGCAGGACTGTTCCCTTCCAGTTGGGGAACACTTCAGCAGTCAAGGACATTCAGCCTCTGATCTCCGGGTCAGCATTCTACAAGGAGGCCTTCAGGAGACGCGACAACGCAAAATTGCTGAGCAAAAACTTATAGCTAAGTTCTGCACGCATGAATGCGGACTCAACCGGGATCTGGGATTCATGTCGCATTACATTCGGCCCCCACCAACAAGCCTGGACTTGCAGAGGCCTACCGACTGAACTGGCTTGGGACAATTCACACCTCTTTAACCTGGAGTTACCTCTCTCTCTGTATCTTTGATGATTTGATTGCCTGCAGGTGCTCGCATTCCGGGGCATCTCTGACTGTGTCTATATAAACATTTCTGGAACAAGCCTTTCCATTCACCTGAAGAAGGAGCCGTGCTCCGAAAGCTCGTGTTTGAAACAAACCTGTTGGACTTTAACCTGGTGTTGTAAGACTTCTTACTGTGCTCACCCCAGTCCAACGCCGGCATCTCCACATCATGGCTACCATTGACACCGCAAACTGCCGGCTCAAAGTGGAGAGGATCTCCAGGAAGATCGCGCATATAGACACTGACATTCAGTTTCTACAAAGATGCAAAAAAGCAGACAAGATCCCGAAAGGACTACAGATCAAAAACCCACTCAAGTCGACTTACAACACAGACTACGCTGAAAGACTCTGTCACCGCACCTCTGTCACACTCCTCAAACACCTCGTACACCAACTCTACAGCAGTCGACGCAACCTGGAAACCAAGAGAGAGGCCATATTCTCAACTTGCGCTCAGGACACAGCAGACCAGCTGCGGAACACCGCCAAACAGATGAGACAGCAATACTATGCCACCTACATGCACACCAAGAACAGGAAGCTTGAGAAACTTGGCATCACCACCAGCAGCAATCAAGCTTCTCCCGGTACAACAGTCGAAAACAATACAGGGAAATCCATTGTCAACTTGTCAGACTACACCCTTCAACCAGACGAAATCGAAGTCCTCAGCAGAGGGCTCAATTTCTGCACCACCACCAAAATGGACCCCAAAAGTCTCGCGGCAGATACGGAGGAATTCATCAGGCGAATGAGGCTCCGGGAATTCTTCCACAGACCCCAAGAGGCCGACAGCGAACCCAGGGACACGACCAATGAACCGGAACAGCAGACCGCGAGATCTGCAGTGCAGCAACCGAAAAGGAAAGAGTCAAATTGGACCCCTCCGGAAGGCCGCTGCCCTAGACTCGACATGTATGCTCAAGCCGTCAGAAGTCGTGTCAATGCCAGATTCATCACTCGCAATCACAAGGCAGCCTCAAACGTCACCCAAGCACAACGCAACGCCATCCGCACTCTCAAGACCAACCGCAACATCGTCATCAAACCAGCAGACAAAGGAGGGGCCACCGTCATACTGAACAGAACAGACTACTGCAAAGAAGTATACCGACAACTCGACAACCAGGAACACTACAGGCAGTTACCCGCAGATCCAACCAAGGAACACATCCGCCAACTCAGCAGACTGATCAAGACCTTAGATCCAGACCTTCAGAACACCCTACGTGCTCTCATCCCACGTAATCCCCGCATTGGAGATCTCTACTGCCTCCCGAAAATACACAAGGCCAACACACCAGGCCGTCCTATCGTTTCAGGCAATGGGACCCTGTGTGAGAACCTCTCTGGCCACATCGAGGGCATCTTGAAACCCATCGTACAAGGTACACCCAGCTTCTGTCGCGACACGACGGACTTCCTACAGAAACTCAGCACTCATGGACCAGTTGAACCAGGAACATTCCTCGTCACAATGGATGTCTCGGCACTCTACACCAGCATCCCCCATGACGACGGCATTGCTGCAACAGCCTCAGTCCTCAACACCGACAACTGCCAATCTCCAGACGCAATTCTGCAACTCATCCGCTTCATTCTAGACCACAACGTCTTCACCTTCGACAACAAATTCTTCATCCAGACGCACGGAACAGCCATGGGGACCAAATTTGCACCTCAATATGCCAACATCTTCATGCACAAGTTTGAACAGGACTTCCTCACCACACAGGACTTTCAACCGATGCTATACACCAGATACATCGATGACATTTTTTTCCTTTGGACCCACGGCGAGACATCACTGAAACGACTACACGATGACATCAATAAGTTCCATCCCACCATCAAACTCACCATGGACTATTCTCCAAATTCAGTTCCATTCTTGGACACACTCGTCTCCATCAAGGACGGTCACCTCAGCACCTCGCTTTACCGCAAGCCCACAGATAATCTCACGATGCTCCACTTCTCCAGCTTTCACCCGAAACACATTAAAGAAGCCATCCCCTATGGACAAGCCCTCCGTATACCCAGGATCTGCTCAGACAAGGAGGAGCGCAACAGACACCTACAGATGCTGAAAGATGCCCTCGTACGAACGGGATATGGCGCTCGACTCATTGATCGACAGTTCCACTGCGCCACAGCAAAAAACCGCACCGACCTCCTCAGAAGACAAACACGGGACACCACTGACAGAGTACCCTTCGTCGTCCAGTACTTTCCTGGGGCGGAGAAACTACGACATCTTCTTCGCAGCCTCCAACACATCATCAGCGAGGATGGACATCTTGCCAAGGTCATCCCCACACCCCCACTACTGGCCTTCAAACAACCGCGCAACCTCAAACAAACCATTGTTTGCAGCAAATTACCCAGCCTTCAGAACAGCAACCACAACACCACAAAACCCTGCCAGGGTAATCTCTGCAAGACATGCCAGATCATCGACATGGACACCACCATTACACGTGGAAACACCACCCACCAGGTACGCGGCGCATACTCGTGCGACTCGACCAATGTAGTCTACCTCATACGCTGCAGGAAAGGATGTCCCGAAGCGTGGTACATTGGCGAGACCATGCAGACACTGCGACAACGAATAAACGGGCATCGTGCGACTATCAACAGGCAGGACTGTTCCCTTCCAGTTGGGGAACACTTCAGCAGTCAAGGACATTCAGCCTCTGATCTCCGGGTCAGCATTCTACAAGGAGGCCTTCAGGAGACGCGACAACGCAAAATTGCTGAGCAAAAACTTATAGCTAAGTTCCGCACGCATGAATGCGGACTCAACCGGGATCTGGGATTCATGTCGCATTACATTCGGCCCCCACCAACAAGCCTGGACTTGCAGAGGCCTACCGACTGAACTGGCTTGGGACAATTCACACCTCTTTAACCTGGAGTTACCTCTCTCTCTGCATCTTTGATGATTTGATTGCCTGCAGGTGCTCGCATTCCGGGGCATCTCTGACTGTGTCTATATAAACATTTCTGGAACAAGCCTTTCCATTCACCTGAAGAAGGAGCCGTGCTCCGAAAGCTCGTGTTTGAAACAAACCTGTTGGACTTTAACCTGGTGTTGTAAGACTTCTTACTGTTACTTTCTGACAACCTGGCCAGGACGTTTAGGCTTTACCAGCTTTGGGAACAGAAGTGGGCGGGTTTTAAGAATTGTGGTGCTGGCCTATTGCCAAATCCCTGCCTCAATCCTTCCCCGGGCCGTTTTCCCAGAGGGATGTAGGGGCTGGGGGTGTGGAGTGGCAGTGTGTGGTGAATGTAATATATAGATATATATGATAATTTACACTGTCTTTGAAAGCGCAGTAGCGCTATCCTACCACTAAGGGGAGTAGCTCTGAGAGTACTCAGGAACTTGTACTGGGCTCCACCCATGGCTCCGCCCATGACTCCTCCCCCTAGTGCAGCTGTATAAATACCCTTGTCCAGAGTCAGCCTGAGTTCACTAAGAGTTCATCAACGGGTAACAGGCTGGCTCTGAAGTAAGTCGATTAAAGCCTAGATTCATATCGGAAACACGTGTCTGGTGAATTGATGGTTCCATCAATTTAATCGACTTAAGAACAGTAAAGATCGATTATGGAATCAGCCCTCAAGCCTGGACGCCTGGAACTCGACCCGCAGGATGCAGAGGCTAAAGAAATCTTCTCCCACTGGATCCGCTGCTTCAAGGCCTACCTGGCAGAACCGAGCACAGCCGAAAGGACAGAGGAGCAGAAGCTAAGTCTACTGCACATGAGGGTGAGCCACAGAATCTCTGCGCAACTAAACTCGGCCAGTTCATATACTGCGGCGCTAGCAGTTCTCGATAAAATTTATGTAAGGCCTATTAATGAAGTTTACGCTCGCCATGTGTTCACGACTCGCCGTCAGCGGCCTACAGAATCACTTGCCGAATTTCTAAGGGAACTCAATAATTTATCCAATGACTGTAATTATCAAGCGGTTACCGTGGCTGAACACAGGGAACTTGCTGTACACAATGTTTTTGTAGCGGGCCTCAGGTCTAACTATGTGCGCCAACGACTGTTGGAAAAGGGGGCCCAGGACTTAGAAACGACTGTGGAAACTGCTACCACGATGGAGGTCTCCTTCCGCAGCCTTAACTCGTTCCCTGCGGATCCCGTGACCAAGTCATGGGCCCCCGACCAGCGACTCCCCCAGGCCTGTGCTACGCGGCCGCCCAGCCACCATGCTGCTCCAGCCAGCCACTATACTGCTCCAGCCAGCCACTATGCTGCTCCAGCCTGCCATTTCTGCGGCCAGAACCAGCATCCGCGGCAGCACTGCCCAGCCCGCAACGCGACCTGCAGCAGCTGCGGGCGAAAAGGGCATTACGCAAGAGTGTGCCTCGCTAAAAGGGCCCCAGCTTCCAACTCCCCAGCGGCACAAAGTAATCGCTCCCCTCACTCGCAGGCCTGCTGGGCCCGAAACGCTGCGGCCTATGCCCTGACTCCGCCCCCTCCAGCCACGTGCGATCCATGGGGGCCGCCATCTTGGAAAACCTCCACCACGCAGCCGGCCATGTGCGACCCATGGGGGCCGCCATCTTGGACGGCATCTTCCTCGTCGCCCGCCACGTGCGATCCACGGGACCGATCGGCATCTCCGCGCTCGGACAACTCTGCAGAAGAATTCGAATTCGACTATGAACTCAGAGGGCAGTCATCACGTGGCCACTCCAGCACAGCTGATCGAGCCGCCGACTACCCGCAACTCAGCGCAGAACTCAGAGGGCAGTCATCACGTGGCCACTCCAGCACAGCTGATCGAGCCGCCGACTACCCGCCACTCAGCGCGGTCACCCTGGACCAATCACGACCAAAGAATCTACGAAACTCGATGGCAGAGGTCCATATCAACGGGTACAAAACGCCATGCCTCTTCAACTCCGGGAGCACGGAGAGCTTCATACATCCAGACCTGGTAAGACGCTGTTCGCTCCCCATTTTCCCCGTGCAGCAAACTATCTCACTACAGTCAGACCATAAATAGATTTACGCTCCTTGACGCGTATCCCCTCCCCAGGATTGCAGACATGGTAAACCAGATCGCCCAGTACCGGCTCTTTTCCACGGTGGATCTGAAGTCTGCATTCCACCAGCTCCCAATCCGCCCGGAGGGCCGCCACTACACGGCATTCGAGGCCGATGGCCACCTCTTCCATTTCCTCCGGCTCCCTTTCGGCGTCACTAATGGGGTCTCGGTGTTCCAACAAGCAATGGACCGAATGGTGGACCAGTACGGGCTGTGGGCCACGTTTCTGTACTTGGACAACGTCACCATCTGCGGCTATGACCAGCAGGAACACAACGCCAAGCTGTGTAGGAAATAGTTACTCATTACAATTTTCCCAGAATTGGCAAATTAATATCCAGTGGGTGGGATTGACATCCCATTAAGGGCAGTGGGGGAACACTTGAAGCTAGAGGCATATGGGAGATGCTTCAGGCTGATCTGTGGAAGTCCCTACCGTGCAGAAGGAGGCCATTCAGCACATTGAGCCTGCACTGCCCCATCAAAAATGCATTCCACCTAGGTCCATTCCCCCTCCCATAACCCCGCACATTGAGCATGGACAACCAACCTAATCTTTGGACATGAAGGGGCAATTTAGCATGGCCAATCCATCTACCTGGACACCTTTGGACAGTGAGAAGAAACCGGAGCACCCGGATAGATGGGATGGGTATAGAGGGATACGGCACTCAGAGGCACTGAGGGTTTTGGCCAAGGATGGTATCATGACCGGTACAGGCTTGGTGGGCTGAACGGCTTTGACAAAGAGTCATCGGACTCAAAACGTTAGCTCTTTTCTCTCCCTACAGATGCTGCCAGACCTGCTGAGATTTTCCAGCATGTTCCCTTTTGTTTCAGATTCCAGCATCCGCAGTAATTTGCTTTTGGCCTGTTCCTGTGTTGTATTGTTCTTTAGCAGATATATTAATGGTATTCAAAAGGCATCTTGACAAATACATGGATAGGGTGAGTATAGAGGGATAGGGCACTAGGAAGTGCCAAGGGTTTTGGCCAAGGGTGGTATCATGGCCGGTGCAGGCCTAGACGGCCGAAGGGCCTGTTCCTGTGCTGTAGTGTTCTTTATTCTTTGAAATCCATGCAGATACGGGGAGAACGTGTGAACTCCACATAGACAGTCATCTAAGTCTGCAATTGAACCCGGGTCCCTGGTGCTGTGAGGCAGCAGTGCTAGTCACTGTGCCACCGTGGTGCCTGATAGCATTACCCGGATGCCATATCAGAAAAGTGAGGGCGAGAGCACCCCAAAATGGAGTGTGCTCTATCCAATCTGTTCAAATGTTAAATAATAAAAACTGATTCGGAAACCAGGGCCGGGATTTTCCCCTACCCGGCGGGGCAGGGGGTCCCAGCGTAGCGGAGTGGCGCCAACCACTCTGGTGTCGGGCCTCCCCAAAGGTGCAGAATTCTCCTCACCTTTAGGGGCTAGGCCCGCGCCGGAGTAGTTAGCGCCACGCCGACTGGCGCCAAAACCGGCGACAATGGCCTTTGACGCCCGCCGCCCGGCGTCTGGGCTGGCCGAAAGGCCTTCGCTGGTTCGCGCATGCGGCGGTACATCAGCGTCCGCTGACGTCACCACCGGCGCATGCGCGGTGGGGTGGTCTCTTCCGTCTCTGCCATGGTGGAGGCTGTGGCGGCAGCGGAAAAAAAAGAGTGCCCCCACGGCACTGGCCCACCGGCCGATCGGTGGGCCCCGATCGCGGGCCAGGCCACCGTGGGGGCACCCCCCTGGGTCCGATCGCCCCGCGCCCCCCCCCAGGAACCCGGGGGCCCGCTCGCGCCGCCAATCCCGCTGGCACCACAGGTGCTCCAATTCCCGCTGGCGGGAGAGGCCTATCAGCGGAGGGACTTCAGCCCATTTTAGGCCGGAGAATCGCTGCGGGGGGCATGCCGGTCGGCGCGGCGTGATTCCCGCTCCCGCTGATTCCCGGGTGGCGGAGAATTCCGGCCACGGCGGGGGCGGGATTTACGCCGGCCCCGGGCAATTCTCCGATCCTGTGGGAGTCGGAGAATTCCGCCCCAGGCCACCAATATGGAAACTCTCCATTAAGCAGACTGCCATGTGTATGATCGCTATGTTTATGTCAAAGGAAAGAGGAATGTAACATGGTGACAGTGTGATCTTTGAAGATTGATCTCAGAAAACAAGCCTTAATCCCTTCACATCCAGCAAAAAAAATGAGCTGGTGTTAAAGTGAAATAACTATGAAGTCTTTCATGTTCTGTAAGGTTATGCAGCTTTGTCGGAATTCTGCACACACTCTATCTTGGATCTGGTCCAGCAGGCATTGGGTTCCGGTAAGTTTGTTCAGATTTGGAAGAGTGTAATTAATAAACTTGTTGTGAAGTTTAGACAGGAACATAAATTAAACAGCAGACCGCAGGTGCTTTTAATTTATTTTGAATACCTCAGACAAGAGTATATATTCTAGTTGAAGCTATTTGAAAACTGATGTACCGTCAATTGCAGTCGCGACACGATGAAGAGCCAAACTGTGGCTTGAACCAGCTAGTTATTAGCCTAGTGGTCGACTACAGAGAAAGGCCGACCGCCGGGAACTCTGGGTACTTATACCCCGCCTCAGAGGCGGTGTCTACTTGCCTCTCGACCTATTGGTGAGCAGTCACATGACTAGTCCCAGCCAATTGGATGAGAGGCACATGACCAGCCAGAGCCAATGGGAAACCCATGCTCTGCACCAATGGCAGTGCTCGCATTCATACCACCACATTCACCCCTTGTGGAGAAAGAAGGCGGGGGGGGGTGTGTAAATGGAAGAGGGGGGGGGTGTCCGAGGACTGGTGGTATGAGCAGCGAAAATCGAGAAAGGTGGGTTGCCCACTGGCTCGTGGCGAAAAAACAATACTACTACTACTAACTTAAGGTGCAATAGAATAACAACAAAGTCCGAAAAAAATGTCCCATGGTCGCATCAGAGGGACACGATCAGCCTGTTGGGTGCCTGTGATGTTCTGGTGGACCGTCGTAGTGGAGCCGGTGACGTCGGGCCGATGGTCGTCCTTGCCTCCGGGAGCGTTGGTCGTAAATGTGTCTCCGTAACCCGGGCTGGTGGTGGAGACGCTGTAATCGGGGAAGAGGGGGCATGTGCGCTGGGTTCTGGGGGCGCGGGGGGCGCTGGGGGGAATTGGGGTTGGGGGGGAGGTGTTGTTGTAGGGGGAGAAGGCCGCATGCCGGCGGGTGCCAGGTCCCGAAGCGAGACCGTATCCTGCTGACCGTCGGGATACTCCACGTACGCATACTGCTGGTTGGCATGGAGTAACCGGACTCGCTCAACCAACGGGTCGGACTTGTGCACCCGCACATGCTTCCGGAGCAAGATGGGCCCGGGGGTGGCCAGCCAGGTCAGGAGAGGGGATTCTGAGGACGACTTCCTGGGGAAAACAAGAAGACGTTCATGAGGTGTTTGATTAGTGGTAGTACAGAGGAGAGACCGGATTGAATGGAGAGCATCGGGGATGACCTCTTGCCAACGGGGGATAGGGAGATCTCTGGACCGTAGGGCCAGCAGGATGGTCTTCCAAATGGTGCCATTCTCCCGCTCGACCTGACCGTTACCCCGGGGGTTATAACTGGTCGTCCTGCTAGAGGCTATGCCCCTGCTGAGCAGGAATTGACGCAGTTCATCGCTCATAAAGGAGGACCCCCGGTCGCTGTGGATGTACGCGGGGTAACCAAACAGGGAGAAGGTGGATAGGAGGGCCTTTCTGACAGTTGTTGTGGTCATGTCGGGACAGGGAATGGCGAAAGGGAAGCGGGAGTATTCGTCGATAACACTCAAGAAATATGTGTTACGGTTGTTGGAGGGGAGGAGACCTTTGAAGTCTATATTGAGACGTTCAAAGGGGCGGGATGCCTAGATCAGATGCGCTCGTTCAGGGCGGTAGAAGTGCGGTTTGCACTCGGCGCAGACGTGGCAGTCCCTGGTGACGGTCCTGACTTCCTCAATGGAGTAGGGCAGGTTGCAGGTCTTAATAAAGTGGTAAAAACGGGTGACCCCTGGATGGCAGAGGTCCGTGTGGAAGGAGCGGAGGCGGTCAATCTGCGCGCCGGCGCAGGTACCGCGGGATAGGGCATCGGGAGGCTCATTGAGCTTCCCAGGACGATACACGATATCGTAGTTGTACGTGGTCAACTCGATCCGCCACCGCAAGATCTTGTCGTTCTTGATCTTGCCCCTCTATGGATTATCGAACATGAAAGCTACTGACCGTTGGTCTGTGAGGAGGGTAAACCTCCTGCCGGCCAGATAGTGCCTCTAATATCGCACAGCTTCAACTATGGCCTGTGCCTCCTTTTCCACCGAGGAATGGCAGAGTTCGGAAGCGTGGAGGGTTCGTGAAAAGAAGGCCACGGGTCTGCCCGCTTGGTTCAGGGTGGCCGCTAGAGCAACTTCGGAAGCGTCGCTCTCGACCTGGAATGGGAGGGACTCGTCGATAGCATGCATCGTGGCCTTTGCGATATCCGCTTTGATGCGGCTAAAGGCCTGGCGGGCCTCCATCGACAGGGGAAAGGAGGTGGACTGGATGAGGGGGCGGGTTTTGTCAGCGTAATTGGGGACCCACTGGGCGTGATAGGAGAAGAAGCCCAGGCAGCGTTTGAGGGATTTAAGGGAGTTGGGGAGAGGGAGTTCCATCAGGGGGCGCATGCGTTCTGGATCGGGGCCTATCACTCCGTTACGCACTACGTAGCCAAGGATGGCTAGACGGTCGGTGCTAAACACGCACTTATCCTTATTGTAGGTTAAATTAAGGAGTTTTGCGGTTCGGAGGAATTTTTGGAGGTTGATGTCGTGGTCCTGCTGGTCGTGGCCGCAGATGGTGACGTTATCGAGATACGGGAAGGTGGCCCGTAAACTGTGCTTGCCGACCATTCGGTCCATCTCCCGTTGGAAGACCGAGACTCCATTTGTGACACCGAATGGAACCCTGAGGAAGTGGTAGAGGCGCCCATCTGCCTCAAACGCGGTGTACTTTCGATCACTCGCGCGGATGGGGAGCTGGTGGTAGGCGGACTTAAGGTCCACCGTGGAAAAGACTTTGTATTTCGCGATCCTGTTAACCAGGTCGGAAATACGGGGGAGAGGATACGCGTCCAGCTGCATAAACCTGTTGATGGTCTGACTGTAATCAATGACCATCCGGTTTTTCTCCCCAGTCTGAACTACCAGCACTTGGGCTCGCCAGGGACTGTTGCTGGCCTCGATAACTCCTTACTTAAGGAGCCTCTGGACCTCGGACCCAATGAAGGTCCGGTCCTGGGCACTGTATCGTCTGCTCCTAGTGGCGACAGGTTTGAGATTAGCAAACAAGGAAGGGGGGTCCATTTTGAGGGACGCGAGGCTGCAAACAGTAAGGGGGGGAATAGGGCCGCTGAATTGGAAAGTCAAGCTCTGCAGGTTGCACTGGAAATCCAGGCCCAAGAGTGCCGGAGCGCATAGATGGGGGAGGATGAGGAGTTTGAAGTTTTTGAAAAACCCTCCCCTAGACCGTGTGGTCCGCTATGCAGCATCCGGTGATTTGGACGGAGTGCGAACCCGAGGCCAATTCAATCTTATGTTTAACTGGATGGATGGGGAGCGCGCAGCGTCTTATCGCGTCGGGGTGGATGAAACTTTCCGTGCTCCCGTAGTCCAGCAGGCATCTCGTTTTGTGTCCGTTGAGCTGGATCGTTGTCATAGTCTTGGCGAGCGTGCGTGGTCGCGACTGGTCGAGTGTGATGGAAGCAAGTCATGGCGAGAGTTCCAGATCCTCCTCGGTGGCAGAGTAATCGCTGTCAGGGCCTTCCGTTTTAGCCCAAGATGGCGGCGCCCAGGACCCGCACGTGGAGCCGGGGCCCCAAGATGATGGCGCCCATGGCCTGCACATGGCGTCCGGTGCCCAAGATGGCGGCGCCCGTGGGAACCTCATGGCAGCTGGGGGCAGCGTCAGCGGCGTCTGCGGGCCGGTCGGGGCAGCTGGGAGTGAGGGTTGGGAGGACCGTGGGGCTGTTGCGGGGGCCGGGAGGTGGGCCGGAGATGTTGGTGCGTGGCGCTGGGCCCTAAGGGGGCCTGGGGGGGGGGGGGGGGGCGATCTGCAGTCGCTGCGCGGTACAGCAGCGACCGACTTGGTCTGGCAGACCACCGCGTAGTGGCCCTTCTTCCCGCAGCTCTTACACAGAGCAGAGCGGGCTGGGCAGCGCGGGCGGGGGTGCCTGGAGAGGCCACAAAAATAGCAGCGGGGCTCCGCTAGTTTGTCGGAGTGACCCACAGTGCAGGCCTGGGTGGGACGGGGTCCACGGAGGATGGGGGTGGCGCGTGCCATGAAGTCCAGGGGGTTGCTGCGCAGCCGGGGGCGTATGCGCGGGCGTTTAGGTCAGCAACCGCCAGGGAGGTTGCGAGGGTCCGTGCCTCAGCTAGGCTGAGGGCGTTCTTCTCCAGCAATCGTTGGCGGAGAGAGGAGGACTGCATGCCGGCAACGTAAGCATCTCTAAATAAAAGTTCCATGTGCTCAGTCGCCGAAACTTGGAGACAGGCGCACATTCTCCCTAGAGCTGTGCGGGCCTGGTAAAACTCGTTGAGTGACTCACCAGGGAACTGTTGTCTAGTCGTCAGGAGATGCCGTGCGTATACTTCGTTGACCGGCCGGAGAAAGTGTCCTTTGAGAATCTCCATGGCCGCATCATAATCACTTTCGTCCTCAATCATTGAATATACCACCCTGCCAATGCATGAGTGGAGGATGTGGAGTTTCTGCTCCTTGGTGGGCTTGCTGGCTGCAGTTGTCAGGTAACTATTAAAACACGCCTGCCAGTGTTTAAAGATTGCAGACGCATTTGCAGCATGCGGGCTGGTGCGGAGGCAGTCAGGCTTGATGCATAGCTCCATTCCAAAATTCTAGCTGATTAAATTGACGTACCATCAATAGGACTCGAGACACGATGAAGATCCAAACTGTGGCTTTAATCAGCTCGTTGTTAGCCCGGTGGTCGACTACAGAGAAAGGCCGACCGCCGGGAACTCTGAGGCGGGGTCTACTTGCCTCTCGACCAATTGGTGAGCAGTCGCATGACTAGTCCCAGCCAATCGGACGAGAGGCACATGACCAGCCAGAGGCAATGGGAAACCCATGCTCTGCACCAATGGCAGTGCTCCCATTCATACCACCACAAAAACATTGAAAACTGGTCTCGGAAGAATGAATGTATCCAGTAACAGCTCCTAACTGCCAGAAGAAAACTATAAAAAAGGTTTTTTTCACTCTTTGCTTTAATCTTTGAAGCCTGGAGCTATTTTCCCAACCAACCAAAGTCACTGCTTTGTGGGTGGCGCTTTGAGTTAATCCCGGGGGTGGGGGGGGGGGGGGGGGGGGGGGGGGGGGGGGGGGTGGGGTGGGGGGTGGAATCGGAAAGAGCACAACAGCGCAACCAATGCAGCCATGCAGCAACCTTTGACCGTCTAACACAGTGACCACTAAAGGCACAGAAATGCAGAGGTTAATTAACTCTAAAGGAGGAAACTTGCATAGCTGTGAAAAGATCCAGATAGCATTAGAAATCCTGTAAAAAGCTAACAAATGACCATAACATTTCCAGCACTCAAGAGATCCATTGCTTTCCAATTTATTTTTTTCCAACAATGTATTGAGATGTGTTTTCTGAACCGCTACAGACTGAATACCTCAGGTCTGTCCGTTGATGATCTGAAAAATCTAAACAAAATGTAGTCAGCACTCAAAGATCAATTGAAATGAAATGAAATGAAAATCGCTTATTGTCACGAGTAGGCTTCAATGAAGTTACTGTGAAAAGCCCCTAGTCGCCACATTTCGGCACCTGTTCGGGGAGGCTGGTACGGGAATCAAACTGTGCAACTGGCCTGCTTGGTCTGCTTTAAAAGCCAGCGATTTAGCCCAGTGAGCTAGACCAGCCCCGAGCAATTCAAGTGAAGTTCAACTTCATATGTATTAAGCAACAACTAACAAAGACCATTCATCAATTCCTAAGTAGATGCAGAGACAAGGTGCATGATTGCAACTTTACAGTGGTTGAGGTGGCCGACAGAATAATCAAACTTGTCATGCCGCCTACTCCAATGGAAGCATTGCAAAAAGGCATCTTGGGCCAACTCAAAGTGGTCCTAAAAGGATATGCATGTGAGGAACCATACTAATGGACAGAGTCTACAGGCTAGGTGTAATTTGTCCACCATTGGCATGATAGCCAATACAATCCAGCCTTGTAAGCAATGTATGTTGTATGGTTTCATACGTGCACTAAGAACTTGCCCAATCTTCAAAGATATATGCAAGGTATGTGGCACCAGAGGACATTGGAAGCACCAATGCCAGTTTATGATTTATTTCATGTTTTACTATGTAAGTACTACTTTATTCCTTTTCGCTTATTTAAAAATGAACTTTGCTGGATCAAAAGATGGTGGCCACAAGTCACCTGATGTATGTGCTTGTAAGATGAGCACCAAGGCATTATATAGATTGTGCTGGCAACATTCCCCGGCATGTTGCTCATGGAATCCCACTGGGCTTGACAAGGTCCATTTCAAAATGGAATTATTGAAAGGAAATGGACGTCATTTGCATCCCTATAGGCTTTCCTCTTTAGTAGAGGCCTAGGGTCTACTTTGCTTAAAAGGGGTGCTTACCTTCGACTTTATCTAAGCAGATATCTTTTATGAAATGTTTGTAGTTTTACCATTAACTGTATGTATTATTATGTGTACAAATTTTCTTTTCTGTTTTCAACTAATGCTTAAATTTAATATTTAAAATCTCCAAATGTGGTTTGAAATTGTTACTCCTGGCTTTAGTGCAGACATCTCCTCATTATAAAACACAAATTGCACATTGTTGCGATAACGTGTCCCAAATTCATCCCAGTCCATCACATGAACCTGCCTCCCATCCATTGACTCCATTTACACTTCCCGCTGTCTGGGGAAAGCAGGCAGCATAATCAGTGACCCCTCCCACTCGGCTTACTCACTCTTCCAACTTCTTCCATCGGGCAGGAGATACAAAAGTCTGAGAACACACACAGACTCAAAAACAGCTTCTTCCCCACTGTTCCCAGACTCTTAAACGGCCTTCTTATGGACTGACCTGATTAACACTACACCCCTGAATGCTTCATCCGATGCTGGTGTGATGTACTTACATTGAGTACATTGTTTTGCCTATTATGTATTTTCTTTTTCTTTTCTTTTCATGTACTTAATGATCTGTTGAGCTGCTCGTAGCAAAATACTTTTCACTGTACCTCGGTACATGTGATAATAAACCAATCCAATCCAATTTCCCATTTGGGATTTGAGCAGCCCTGAAATTACCACTGTCCATCACACTGCATGCGCACACACGGGATCCAGATCAGAATAGTGCACCTTTACAGGTTATAGATAATTCAATCTCTCATTCACATTGTCCAGTCTCACATGCGGCAGGCCTTTGGTTTCTTGAATGGACTTGGTGATGTAAAGTTGAAGTTGGGTATTGTAAAGCGAAGTGTTGACAGACGTTTATGAGGTTTCTTGTCATCAAGTATCTACCAGATTGATTCTCAGGTGAACTTTTACACTGGCTAATTACTTTGGTTGCTTAATGACCTGCCGCTAGTTTCAGAGTCTGGTTCTCAGACTGGTTTGATGACCAATGCTTCTGATAAATCTGCTGGATCATGGGATAATAATGGTTCAGTCCCCGAGAAAAGTTTTGATCACGTGACCACCTGGTTAATACTTGAGGCCCACCCAGACTAGTTTGGATGGGGGAGGCCATTGTCATACAATGGGGAGTTGATAATTGCCATTGTGTTTGGATCTTCCCTTTTGTTCAGTCTGAAATATCGAGACAGGCAGCCTGGTAGCTCAGTTATGTTTAGGTGTTGACCCACCCTTACACAATGAGATGTGTGAATTACGCAGATGGATGTGAGATGCCCTCACCTATGTCTCTGTTTAATTAGGTATTCGCCAGAGACCTGATACTGCCTGCAGTCCAAATAGAACATAGAACATTACAGCGCAGTACAGGCCCTTCAGCCCTCGATGTTGCGCCGACCTGTGAAACCACTCTAAAGCCCATCTACACTATTCCCTTATCATCCATATGTTTATCCAATGACCATTTAAATGCCCTTAATGTTGGCGAGTCCACTACTGTTGCAGGCAGGTTATTCCATGCCCTTACTACTCTCTGAGTAAAGAACCTACCTCTGACATCTGACCTATATCTATCTCCCCTCAATTTGAAGCTATGTCCCCTCGTGCTCACCACGTGCTCCCCTCACCATCCAAGGAAAAAGGCTCTCACTGTCCACCCTATCTAATCCTCTGATCATCTTGAGTGCCTCAATTAAGTCACCTCTTAACCTTCTTCTCTCTAACGAAAACAGCCTTAAGTCCCTCAGCCTTTCCTCATAAGATCTTCCCTCCATACCAGGCAACATCCTGGTAAATCTCCTCTGCACCCTTTCCAATGCTTCCACATCCTTCCTATAACGCGGCGACCAGAACTGCACGCAATACTCCAAATGCGGCCGCACCAGAGTTTTGTACAGCTGCAACATGATCTCATGGCTCCGAAGCTCAATCCCTCTGTCAATAAAAGCTAACACACAGTATACCTTCTTAACAACCCTATGAACCTGAGTAGCAACTTTCAGGGATCTATGTACATGGACACCGAGATCTCTCTACTCATCCAAACTACCAAGAATCTTACCATTAGCCCAGTACTCTGTCTTCCTGTTACTCCTTCCAAAATTAATCACCTCACACTTTTCTGCATTAAACTCCATTTGCCACTTCTTAGCCCAGCTCTGCAGCTTATCTATGTCCCTCTGTAAGCTGCAACATCCTTCCGCACATCCGCAACTCCACCGACTTTAGTGTTATGGTAATTAACGACCTTTGAGTCACATCCCGTGAGCAGGTAGTGAGGAATGTAAATGGCCATTTGAAACAAGGGGCGGGATTCCCCGACCACCTGCCGGGTTAGAGAATCGCCCGGGGCCAGCGTCAATCCCGTCCCGCCATGTCCAGAATTCTCCGCCCCCCCGAGATTTGGCGGGAGTGGGAATTGCGCCACGCTGGTCGGCGGGCCCCCCGCGCCGGTTGGTGGGTCCCCTATGGCAATTCTCCGGCCCACGATGGGCTGAAGTCCCGCCGCTGACTAGCCTCTCTCGCTGGCGTGGATTAAACAACCTACCTGACCGGCGAGATTGGCGGCGCGGACGGGCGCCGGGGTCCTGGGGGGGCGCGGGCCGGTCTGACTCCAGGGGGTGCCCCCATGGTGGCCTGGCCCGCGATCGGGGCCCACCGATCGACGGGCAGGCCTGTGCCGTGGGGGCACTCATCATGGTCTTCACTATGGCGGAGGCGGAAGAGACCCCCTCCCCTGTGCATGCGCCGGTATCACGTCAGCAGCTGCTGACGCTCCGGCGCATGCGCGAACTTACGCCGGCCTGCGAAGTCCTTTCGGCCCCGGTGGCGTGGCCCCTCAATGTGAGGGCTTGGCCCCTAAAGGTGCGGAGACCTTTGGGGCGGCTCGACGCCGGAGTGGTTCACGCCACTCCAACACGCCGGGACCCCCCGCCCCACCGGGTAGGGGAGAATCCCAGCCAAATTCTCAAATGTTATATCAAGGAACAGAATTAGACAGCAATTATAAGTGCAATTGATGTGCAGCGGTTGGTGCTTGGGAGTATATGCGGATATAATGTAGGAATGGAGTGTCTACAGTAATTGTTAAGCTGCAGAAGTGTCAAGAAGTCACAAGAAGTCACAAGATTCGATGAACTTTCTGAACACCTTCTTTATATTCAATATTTAAAAGTATTGAGTGAAAGTTTGTAATATTATGTACCTGTACTGAGCATCGCAAGGTGACAATGCCACCCTGTTTCTCACAGGGAAAGGAGTACAGTGAGGAAGCACTGTTTCAATCAATACCACTGGCACCCCACATAACGTAGAGGTCAGGGTGGAACAGTGATGGTCACTGGGCGCTAGTCGGCATCAGCCATGTGGGGTAGAAGGACCACCACAGGTTGAATCAGAAGGACAATGGTGAGTTTGATAGGCAGAGTGCTGATGCAATGGTGAGAGCTGATGACAATGGCTAGGGGCATGGAGGAGACCATCTACAACTTTGCCTGTGTTTTGATGCAGAACCTGAAATCCACATCGTCCAGCATGGTGAGGCTGGGGCTGGCTAATTCCATCCAGCAACCTATGGAGCTCAATATCATGCAGCACCTGATGATTGAGGTTGCAGCTGCCACTGCAGACATAGCTACTTCTGTTGAATGCCAAAATGTTGTCATGGAAACTCAAGCATGGAATCAGGGTGATTCTGGTCTCCTCAGATGAAAGGGGCTTTCAAAGTGTCTCCGATGTCCATTGATCTGTTCTCCAGCAGATCACTGGGCTGAATGAATAGACACAGTAGGGTACTGGCATAGGTATCATGGAGAAGCAGATTACTGGCTTCTTCTGGCAGCTAGCATTCCTGCTTCCTCTCCTGCCATGTGATCACTGCCCTTGCACAGACAGTGACCCAAGCCGGGAATCGAATCTGGGTCCCTAAAGCTGTGAAGCAACAATGCTAACCACCGTGCCACTTATGATAATGGAGTCTCAGGCATCCCAGGTATGTATCTCCTGCGTACTTTCAGTCGGCATCCACTTTGGTTGTTTCTGACACTCAGGATGCAATTGAGCACTTGTATGGTTGTGAGAAAAAATTACATTTCTCAATATTTTTTTCAACATCACTGGTGTGTGAGTATAGGTGTGACTGGTTCGATTTAACTGAAGACAGTTAGACTGAAAGCGTCAAACCATCAGTAAGGGGTAGGTGTGAAGGCTAATGATTGAACTGGAAATGAACAGAGCTGAGATGGGATTCCAAGAGACAACATTAATAGGTATTTACATTAGGCAGATGAGAGAAGTGATTTAAAGTTAATTGTTGTATTTCAAAAGAAACATATATAATTCGGAGATTGCAAATGTGTGAGGCAAAGTAGTAAATTTACTTTTATGAAAAAGAGTGCCCATAAAGTCACATTAAATATTGGTAAATTCTAGAAGGAGGAACTTCTGAAGGACTGCAGAAACAATAGAGTGAAAGGTAAAAGAGAAAAAGACATATATAGAGAGAGTTATTTTTATTCGTTCGTGGAATGTGGGCATCGCTGGCTGGACCAGCATTTATTGCCCTTGAGGGGGCAGTTAAGAGTCAACCACATTGCTGTGGGCCAGAGGTTATTCCTTGTCACCTCGTAGCCCACTGTGCACTTGTATGTGGGCTGAGATCTGCAGACTATCTCATTACTGGGCAGCACGGTAGCACAAGTGGATAGCACTGTGGCTTCACAGTGGCAGGGTCCCAGGTTTGATTCCCCGCTGGGTCACTGTCTGTGCGGAGTTTGCACATTCTCCCTGTGGGTTTCCTCCGGGTGCTCCGGTTTCTTCCCACAGTCCAAAGATGTGCAGGTTAGGTGGATTGTCCATGATAAATTGCCCCTCGTGACCAAAAGGGATAGGAGGGGTTATTTGGTTACAGGGATGGGGTGGAAGTGAGGGCTTAAGTGGGTCGGTGCAGACTTGATGGGCCGAATGGCCTCCTTCTGCACTGTATGTATGTTCTATGTTATATGTTCTACTAAAGCACCATGACAGCTCTCTGGCCAAGGATAATTCACCTGCATCTGTGTGCTGCCAGTGGTTCTACACAAGTTACACAATTTATTTCCTGAGCACATCCATGCTTAAATGTCATTTATGTGGAATCTCTGGTTCCCTGAACCATTGGGTGTTTCACAATCCTGTTGAATCATAGAGCTCTCTGCCTCTGATCTTTTCAGGCCGTATGGATTGGTGTTGGCATTTCTCAGAACATACTGAGCTGCAGAGACTTCCCTTATATCAAAGTGTACAGAGGCTTGTGATATGTAACGGATAACACCTGTACAATTCTGAAGATTCTAATTGCATTAAAAATTAAGTGCGGTGGTGTCCTAGGCTTTGAAGTCTGAGTCTTCATCCATGAGTCTAGAGATTTCTGCGGCGACCTCCTTGGTAAAGCGTAGTCTGCTTGCACACCATTGTGAATGGAGGAGTATTGTTTTCTGAACATCCTGGTTGGATAGGACCTGCCACCCTCTCTCTTCCAGCAGCGAGTGCTGCTCAGCCTGGCCTCATTTACTCCTGCCATCCCTCCTCCAAGGGCCTCCCATCCAAGTGTAGTTGGGTAATCTCAATCAACAAGCAGACAGTGAAACCTTTAGATAGCGCTTGCCATCCTCACCAATGACTTCTTCATTCCTGCTCAACTGGTTGCATTTAGGAAAAGTTGTTAATTGCAGAGTGAGCCAGCAGAAACGCCATGCAGCTTCTTAAATGGGCATTAGCATCGAATTTAATTGATAATCAGAGGCTTAACTAACCTCAAACTGGTCATTTTTTGTGGGCTGAAGATGGAGTAACCTGGCCATGCAGCTCAAGGTCCCACCTTCGTCTCCACTAAGGCTCTTCAGCACCTAGGCACACTGCAGCAAGGGAAATGACCCCCCCTTAGTAAATGCAAGTTGTCGCTGTTGCCTTACCCAAGTACATATCAATAACAATAACAATCTTTATTGTCGCAAGGAGGCTGACATTAACACTGCAATAAAGTTACTGTGAAAAGCCCCTAGTTGCCTCATTCCGGCGCCTGTTTGGGTAGACAGAGGGAGAATTCAGAATGTCCAAATTACCTAACATCACGTCTTTCACGACTTGTGGGAGAAAACCGGAGCACCCGAAGGAAACCCACGCAGACCCAGGCAGACTCCGCACAGACAGTGACCCAATCCGGGAATCAAACCTGGGACCCTGGCGCTGTGAAGCAACAGTGCTAACCACTGTGTTGCCGTACCGCCCTAGAATTCAAAGTAATGTTACTGTTTTCATTTTCTCACAATTAGCTGCCAATTATCATTCAATCAACTTGCAAAGGTTATCAGTGTTTATGTGCAGTTATTGTCAATGTATCAATTGCATGTTTTGTCCCTAACAGCTACTTCTGGCAACAAAAAAAACATTGAGAATAACCTCCCCCTTTCCCTATGAAGTCCACAGTATGTTTGAAAAATAAGCAAGGGTTCATGGGAGTGATTTCACAGCCCTGGGATTCATTCCTGCTGTTAATGATTTCAGCTGAACTGCTCATTAAGATTGCCACATTGTCATCATCACATACAATATCCATTACACTGGAAAGGGGAACTGCAGATTTAATCAAACAATGGTGATTTCCATTTGCTGCTGATTGAAAGATTATTATATGTTGCACGTTTAATTGTGTGCCATACCAGACAGTATTTATATTTTATACTTTCTTAGCTTCAAAGTAAGATTTAATTGTAACTGTTTCATTCTTTGATCCTATCTTCTTGTGAAGATCATCCACACCCTCGCTGGCTTTAAGCCGGTGGCATTGGCATCAGTTCCTCTTGAACAACATCTTTTATGTTTCCTGCTCAACTAGGCGCTAGATACAACGGTGCTTTCTCTGCCCAGAGGTAGGATGCAGTAATGTTGGCTCTTGACAAAGCTTGCACTGAATTGTAATTCACATACTTCTCAGCAGCTTTCACTTTGAAAGAAACATGTTTAGGCAACGCTTTATGGTAATTAACGACCTTTGAGTCACATCCCGTGAGCAGTTAGTGAGGAATGTAAATGGCCGTTTGAAACAAGTTCTCAAATGTTATATCAAGGAACAGAATTAGACAGCAATTATAAGTGCAATTGATGTGCAGCGGTTGGTGCTTGGAAGTATATGCGGATATCATGTAGGAATGGAGTGTCCACAGTAATTGTTAATCTGCTGAAGTGTCTGAAATTTCTTCTTCATTTCCTGTCTCTTCGATTGGGTGATTTCAAGAGACAAGTGAAATGTTACTGTACACAACTCCTGCCGTCACTTACGGCTATCATCATCATCTTACATGAGGATTTCAGTGCCAAGCTCTATTCATGTGCTTCTTGTCTTCCAGATTTAGAGCTTTCCATATTATGAATTGGCCATCGCAGACGATGGGTTCAACTTCTCCATTTGTCACAGGTTGAAAGGAGTTACTCCCCAAAAAAACCCCATGGCCTCTTCCTCGTGCTGGGTTAATTGCTGATCCGCAACAGATCGTCTCCACCTGTAATCGTCCTTAGTCCAGAATAGTGTGCCAACGTCTCCCGCAGGAAGAATTCATGAGTCTGGAAGTATCAACAGCATTCTCAGGTTTTTATTTCCATGACAATCCACGTTGAACGATTGTCATGAAAGAGTTGATGCGACAGGGTGGCACAGGGGCGGCCCATCAAGTCTGCACCGGCCCTTATAAAGAGAACCCTACTCCACACCTCCACCCTATCCCCGGAACCTAGTAATCCCACATAACCTTTTTGGACACTATGGGGAAATTTTGCATGGCCAATCCACCTAACCCACACATCTTTGGACTGTGGGAGGAAACCGGAGCAACCGGAGGAAACCCACGAGACACGGAGAGAAAATGCAAACTCCATACAGTCACCCAAGACCGGAATTGAACCCGGGTCCCTGGAGCTGAGAGGCAGCAGTGCTAACCAGTGTGCTACTGTGCCGCCCAGAAGGGGTAAATGGGGTATTTTCAAGTTGGAAGGCGGTGACTGGTGAAGTGCCACAAGGATCAGTGCTGGGGCCTGTGGTAGTCACCATTGTTGTATATACTGCATACGAGGGTATTACGGGAAGGCCCCTGTACTACAAGTATGGGGGTAGATCCCTGCCTGCTGATTCTACCCAGTAGGCAGAGTATAAATGTGTGGGCTCTCGGAGCTGCAGCCATTTCGGCAGCAGCTGTGGGAGGCTACACATCTCTGCGTAATAAAGCCTCGATTCCTTACTACTCTCGTCTCGTCGTAATTGATAGGGCATCAATTTATTACGCACAGATTTTTAAACTATGGATCTCCGCATCAAGCCTGATCGCCTGCAGCTGCGCCCTCAAGCTGACAACGCCAAGCCGGCCTTCGCACATTGGCTAGCTTGCTTCGAGGCTTACATAGGATCTGCGACTGAACCACACTCAGAGGCACAGAAGCTCCAGATCCTCTACACGCGGCTGAGCTCAGACATCTTCCCCCTCATCCGGGGCGCACCGACATACGCTGAGGCCATGGCACTACTGGAGGAGAACTACACGCAGCAGACCAACAAAATCTACGCCAGGCACCTCCTCTCCACGCTGCATCAACTCCCCAGTGAGTCTATGGAAGATTCTGGCGTGCCCTGCAACTCCTAGTGAGAGACTGCGATTGTCAGGCCGTCTCGGCCTCTGAACATTCGGACCTGCTACTTAGAGATGTGTTCGTTACAGGCATAGAGTCGGCCAACATCCGCCAGCAACTCTTAGAAGGGGCTACCCTCGACCTCGCGGCGACCAAGAAACTAACGCTCTCGCTCACAGTCGCCTCATGCAATATTCAAGCGTATGCCCCCTGACCGCGCGGCCCACCCCTCCTGGACATTGTAGACCCTGCAGCAAACACCCTATCGTGCACCCCGTCAGCGACCTCCCCCAGCCAACCCCAGGCCTGCGCCACGTGGCAACCACACAATCCCGGGGGACGCAAGTGCTACTTCTGCGGACAGTCAAAACACCACCGACAACGCTGCCCGGCACAGACCGTGCTCTGCAAGGCCTGCAGTAAGAAAGGACACTTTGCTGCTGTGTGCCAGGCCCGCTTGGTCGCCGCTGTTGCCCCGACACCCCCCATGTGCGACCTGTGGGCACCGCCATCTTCTTCGCCGCAGACCTCATGCGGCCCGTGGGCACCGCCATCTTCCTCACCTCAGACCACGTGCGGCCAGTGGGCGCCGCCATCTTACTTGCCACCTTGCTCGCCTCACACATGCGGCCTGTGGGCGCCGCCATCTTGCCTGCCTCAGGACACGTATGTGCAGCCCGTGGGCACAGCCACCTTCCCCGCCTTAGGATTCCTGCTCGCCAGACACCTCATTGGGCCGCTCATTGCCTGTGACCGCTGCCGACCAGCCACGTTTGGCCTCCGTCACGATCGACCAGACACAACCGCACAACCTCGCGACCACGTCGACGACAGTGAAGGTCGACGGGCACAAGTTTTCCTGCCTTCTGGACTCCGGGAGCACTGAGAGCATCATCCACCCCGATACGGTAAGGCGCTGCTCCCTCACGGTCCACCCCACCAACCAGAGAATCTCCCTGGCCTCCGGATCCCACTCCATGGCGATCCAGGGTACTGCACTGCCACCCTCACCATCCAGGGCGTAGAGTTCAGCGGCTTCCGCAACTACGTCTTCCCCAACCTCTGCGCTGCCTTGCGACTCGGCCTGGACTTCTAGTGCAACCTCCAGAGCCTAACCTTGAAATTTGGCGGGCCCCTACCAGCCCTTACTGTATGCGGCCTCACGACCCTTAAGGTCGACCCACCCTCCCTGTTTGCAAACCTCACCCCGGATTGCAAACCCATCGCCACCAGGAGCAGACGGTACAGTGCCCAGGACAGGACCTTCATCAGGTCAGAGGTCCAGCGGCTGCTGTGGGAAGGTATTATTGATGCCAGCAACAGCCCCTGGAGAGCCCAAGTGGTACTTATGAAAACTGGGGAGAAAAACAGGATGGTTGTTGACTACAGTCAGACCATCAATCGGTACACGCAGCTCGACGCGTACCCCCTCCCTCGCATATCTGATATGGTCAATCAGATTGCACAGTGCCGTGTTTTCTCGACAGTGGACCTGAAATCCGCCTACCACCAGCTCCCCATTGGCAAGATGGACCGGCAGTACACCATATTTGAAGCGGACGGCCGCCTTTACCATTTCCTTCGGGTTCCCTTCGGCGTCACTAACGGGGTCTCGGTCTTCCAACGGGAGATGGACCGAATGGTTGACCGGTACGGGCTGCGGGCCACTCTCCCGTACCTGGACAACGTCACCATCTGCGGCCACGACCAGCAGGAGCACAACACTAACCTTTTCAAATTCCTCCACACCGCCAAACTCTTTAACCTGACGTACAACTAGGAGAAGTGTGTGTTCAGCACGGACTGATCAGCCATCCTCGGCTATGTGGTCCAGAACGGAGTCCTAAGGCCTGACCCCGATCGCATGCACCCCCTCATGGAACTCCTCCTCCCCCACTGCCCCCAGGCCCTCAAACGATGCCTGGGGTACTTCTCGTACTACGCCCAGTGGGTCCCTAACTATGCGGACAAGGCCCGCCCATTCATTCACTCCTCCATTTTCCCACTAACGGCCGAGGCTCACCAGGCCTTCAACCGTATCAAGGCCGACATCGCCAACGCCGCGATGCACGCGGTCGACGAGACGGTACCCTTCCAAGTCGAGAGCAATGCATCAGACGTCGCTCTGGCCGCCACCTTCAACAAGGCAGGCGGGCCCATTGCATTCTTTTCCCGCATCCTCCATGCCTCCAAAATCCGGCACTCCTCTGTCGAAAAGGAGGCCCAAGCCATCGTAGAAGCTGTGCCGCGTTGGAGGCATTACCTGGTGTGGTCCAGGCTTGCACTCGGCACAGACCTGGCTGTCTCTGGTGACTGTCCGTACTTCCTCGACGGAGTAGGGCAGATTGAGGGATTTGATTAGATGGTACAAGCGAGTGACCCCTGGATGGCAAAGGCTCTCGTGCAAGGCACGGAGCTGGTTCACTTGTGCGCTGGCACATGTACCTCGGGAGAGGGCGTCTGGGGGCTCGTTGAGCTTGCCGGGCCAAGATCTCGTAGTTGAAGGTGGAGAGCTCGATTCTCCACCGCAAGATTTTGTCATTCCTGATCTTGCCCCGCTGCGTGTTGTTGAACATGAAGGCTACCGACCGTTGGTCAGTGAGGAGAGTGAATCTCCTGCTGGCCAGGTAATGCCTCCAGTGCCGCACCGCTTCAATGATTGCCTGGGCCTCCTTTTCAACAGAGGAATGCCGAATATCGGAGGCGTGGAGGATGCGTGAAAAGAATGCCACGTGTCTGCCGGCCTGATTCAGCGTGGCGGCAAGGGCGACATCTGAAGCGTCGCTTTCTACTTAGAAAGGCAGTGTCTCGTCTACTGCGTGCATCCCGGCCCTGGCTATGTCAGATCGAATGCAGGCGAAGGCCTGTTGTGTCTCGGCCGAGAGGGGAAAATGTTTGGACTGGATAAGTGGGCGGGCTTTGTCCGTGTATTGTGGGACCCACTGGGCGTAATAAGAAAAGAACCCAAGGCAGCGTTTGAGGGCCTTGGGGGAGGGGGAGCTCCATGAGGGGGTGCATGCGTTCGGGGTCGGGGTCGGGCCCCAGTAGTCCGTTTTGGACTACGTAGCCGAGAATGGTTAAGCGGTCTGTGCGGAACACACACTTCTCCTTGTTGTACGTGAGATTAAGGAGCGATGCGGTGTGGAGGAATTTAGAAAGGTTGGCATCATGGTCCTGCTGGTCATGGCCGCAGATGGTGACATTGTTGAGGTACGGGAAGGTGGCCTGCAGTCCGTACCGGTCAACCATTCGGTCCATTTCCCGTTGAAATACCGAGACTCCATTCGTGACGCCGAAGGGAACCCTAAGAAATTGGTACAGATGACCATCTGCCTCGAAGGCGGTGTAGGGACGGTCCGATTTACGGATGGGGAGCTGGTGGTAGGCGGATTTCAGGTCAATAGTAGAGAAGACCGGTACTGTGCAATCTGATTGACCATATCAGAAATGCGGGGGAGGGGGGCACGCGTCGAGCTGCATGTACCGGTTGATGGTCTGGCTGTAGCCCACGACCATCCTGTGCTTTTCCCCGGTCTTAACCACTACCACCTGGGCTCTCCAAGGACTGTTGCTGGCCTCGATGATACCCTCCCGAAGCAGCCGCTGGACTTCGGACCTGATGAAGGCCTTGTCTTGGGCGCTGTACCATCTGCTCTTGGTGGCGACGGGCTTGCAGTCTGCGGTCAGATTGGCAAAGAGTGAGGGAGGCTCAACCTTGAGGGTCGCGAAGCCGCAAACGGTGAGGGGAAGTAGGGGTCTGCCGAATTTGAGGGTGAGGCTCTGGAGATTGCACTGGAAATCCAGGCCTAGTAAGAGTGACGCGCAGAGGTTGGGGAGAATGTACAGACGGAAACGGTCGAATTCCACGCCCTGTACAGTAAGTTTAACCAGGCAGAAACCCCGGATGGGGACAGAGTGGGAACCGGAGGCGAGAGAGATCTGCCGGTTGGCGGGATGGACCGCAAGGCAATAGAGTCTTACCGTGTCCGAGTGGACGAAGCTCTCGGTGCTCCCGGAGTCGATGAGGCAGGAGGTCACGTGGCCGTTGACCAGCACCGATGTGGAAGAGGGTGCCAGGTTGCGAGGACGCGACTGATCGAGCGTAACAGAGGCGAGTAGCGGGCGATCGGCGGTCGAGTCAGATGAGTCCAACGAGGAGCGGTAGCGACCCGTGTCCCATGGCCCCGTCCTGGGGAGGACAATATGGCGGCGTCTGGAGTACCTGTAGATAAAATGGCGGCGCCCATGGAGCGCACGTTGTGGGGTCGGGACAAAATGGCGGCACCCATGGAACACACATGGCGGTGGTGGATGAAGATGGCAGCGCCAATGGAGCGCACGTGGCGGGGGCGGCAAAAGATGGCGGCACCCACTGATTGCACCGGGGTCGGGGGAAGCGGACAGCGGGGCCCATTGAGCGAGCGGCTGAGGCGAGGGGACCGGGGGCACGATAGCGGCAACCGTCCGGGACTGACACACCGCTGCAAAGTGGCCTTTCTTGCCACAAGCTTTGCAGGTCGCGGTGCGGGCCGGGCAGCGCTGGTGGGGGTGCTTCTGCTGACCGCAGAAGTAACAGTGGGGACCCCTAGGGAGCGCGATGCGACGAGCAGCGCAGGCGTAGTGTGCGGGGGCGGCTGCTGGGGGGGGGCTGTTTGCGGAGTCCACGAGGGGTAGGACGGATGGGCCTGGGGGGCCATTTGCGGGGTCCACGAGGGGTAGGACGGGTGGGCTGAGTGGCTAGCGGAGTAAGATCGCACACTACGGGAGGCGGCCGTCATGGAAAGTGCCAGGGCTTTTGCGGCCGCGAGGTCGGGGGCGGTCCCTTCCAGCAGTCGTTGCTGGATAGGGTCCGATGCAATGTCTGTAACAAAGGCATCATGCATGAGTAAGTCAGAGTGTTCCGTGGCTGTGAGGGCCCGGCAGTCGCAGTCTCGTACCAGAGGTATAAGGGCCCTCCAGAAGTCCTCAATCGACTCACCCGGCTGCTGGACGTGAGTAGAGAGTTGATGCCTCCCAAACAGGGTGTTCGCCGACTGTGCATAGTTCTCCTTGAGCAGTTCCATAGCTATGGTGTAGTCAGTCGCATCTCGAATTAGCGGAAAGACACTGGAGCTAAGTCTGGAGTACAGGAGTTGCTTTTTCTGAGCCTCCATCGGGGGAGGGTCCGCTGAAGAGATGTAGGCCTCGAAGACTGCCAGCCAGTGAACAATGTCTTTTCTGGCATGAGGCGATTGCAGATCCAGCTGCAGACGGTCAGGCTTGATTCTGATGTCCATGGTGAACGGAAAATCACACAGCAATAAATTGTGGCGCTAACAATTATACTCAAAGACGAGAGAGAAGTACAATAGAGGCTTTATTGCTGTGCGATGCTATTCCTCCATCTGCAACTGTAGACTAGGGTCTGAGTGACTCACACGCATATTTATACACAAGCTCCCTGTGGGCGGAGCTAGCCGGCAGGGGCTTACCGGAGGAACCTGTATTACAGGTACAGGCATACATCCCCCTACTGTAAGTACACATCACTACAGTGGTTATATCACCACACCTGGCCGGCAGGAGATTCACTCTCCTCACTGACCAATGGTCGGTTGCCTTCATGTTCAACAACACACAGCGGGGTAAGATCAAAAATTATTAAATGTTGAGGTGGAGGATCGAGCTCTCCACCTACAATTATGAGATTTTGTATCGCCCCGATAAGCTCAACGAGCCCCCCGATGTCCTATCCCGAGGTACATGTGCCAGCGCACAAGTGGACTGACTCCGGACCCTGCATGACGATCTCTGTCACCCAGGGGTCACCCGCTTTTATCACTTCATAAAGGCCCACAATCTGCCCTACTCCATTGAGGAGGTCAGGGCTATCACCAGAGACTGACAGGTCTGCGCGGAGTGTAACCCGCACTTCTACCGGCCAGACAGTGCGCGCCTGGTGAAAGCCTCCCGCCCCTTTGAACGCCTCAGCATGGACTTCAAAGGGTCCCTCCCCTCCACCGACCGCAACACGTACTTTCTCAATGTGGTCGACGAGTACTCAAGATTCCCCTTTGCCATCCCATGCCCCGACATGATGATGTGTGCCACCGTCATCAAAGCCCTCAACACCATCTTTGCTCTGTTCGGTTTCCCCGCCTACGTCCACAGCGACCGGGGATCCTCATTTATGAGTGATGAGCTGCGCCACTACCTGCTCAACAGGGGCATTGCCTCGAGCAGGATGACCAGCTACAACCCCTGGGGAAATGGGCAGGTGGAGCGGGAGAATGGGACGGTCTGGAAGGCTGTCCAGCTGGCCCTACGGTCCAGAATCTCCCTGCCTCCCGCTGGCAGGAGGTCCTCCCCAATGCCCTTCACTCTATTTGGTCGCTTCTGTGTATTGCGACTAACAAAACTCCCCATGAACGTCTCTTTGCCTTCCCTAGGAGGTCCACCCCCAGGGTTTCGCTCCCAGCATGGCTGGCAGCTCCAGGACCTGTTCTCCTTCATAAACACGTGCGCTACATAAGGCGGACCCATTGGTTGAGAGGGTTCAGCTACTCCACGCGAACCCGCAGTACGCCTACATAGCGTACCCCGACGGTCGCCAAGACACAGTCTCCCTCAGGGACCTGGCACCAGCTGGGTCCCCACAATCCCCCCTCTGCCCCGGCGCCACCCTCCCTCCCCCTGGCGCACCCCACCACAGCCCCCGCTCCAGGACGATCTGCCCTCCCTTTTGTCCCACCCGTTGATGAAGATGAGGCCGACACGCTCCCGGAGTCACCGGTGACCGAACCGATGCCTGAATCTACACCACAACTGTGGCGCTCGCAACGACGGATCAAGGTGCCCGACTGTCTAAATGTTTAGACTCTTTCTTAATTTTTAAACAACCTGTAAATTTTTTAACAACTTGTATGTAAATAGTTTCCACCACCCCCGCTGGACTCTTTTTTAACAGGGGGTGACTGTGGTAGTCACCACTGTTGTATTGTGTATACTGCATACGAGGGTATTACGGTAAGGCCCCTGTACTACAGGTACGGGGGTAGATCCCTGCCTGCTGGCTCCGCCCAGTAGGTGGAGTACAAATGTGTGGGCTCTCCGAGCTGCAGCCATTTTGGCAGCAGCTGTGGGAGGCTCCACATCTCTGCGTAATAAAGCTTCGATTACTCTCTACTCTCGTCTCGTCGTAATTGATAGTGCATCAGGGCCTCAGCTATTTACAATCTATATCAGTGCTGGGGCCTTAGCTATTTACAATCCATACAAAGCTAAGTGGGAATACAAGCTGCGAGGAGGACACCAAGAAGCTGCAAAGAGATACAGGCAGGTTGAGTAGTGGGCAACAAGGTGACAGATAACAAGATGGCAGATGGAGCATAATGTGAGGAAGTGTGAGGCTATTCACTTTGCTTGTAATAATAGAAAGACATTTTTAAAAATAAGTATGAAACTTGTAAATGTTTTGTGTTCAGAGACTTATGTTTACATGGGAACATATGTTGGCATGCAGGGACAACATACAATTAAGAAAGCAAATAGTATCATTGTCTTTTATTGCAAGGGGATTGAGGTACAAGGATAAGGAAGTATTGCTACAATTGTATGGGACTTTGGTGTGACTGTACCTGGAATATTGTGCGCAATTTTGCTCTCCGTATTTTAGGAAGGATATAATTGTATTGAAGGTGGTACAGTGATGGTTCACTAGATTGGTCTATGGGGTGAGAGGGTTTATATTCTCTGGAGTTTAGAAGAGTGAGAAGTTATCTCATTGAAACAGTCAAGATTATGAAGGGGTTTCACAGGGTAGACACGGGATGATGTTTGCCTGATTGAGGAATGTAAAATATGTGGGTGCAATGTTAGTGTAAGGGATGGTCATTTAGGACTGAGATGAAGAGGAAATTCTTCAATCAAAGTGCTGTGAATCTTTGGAAACCTCTGATCAAGAGAATTGTGGATGCATAATCACTGAATATATTTAAGGCTGAGATGGATAGAATTCTGGGATCTCATGGAATCAAAGGATATGGGGAGCAGTCATGAAGTCAGGGTCATACTGAATGGTGGAGTGATGTGTCACATTGTCTTCCTGTGTTCCTTTTTTTTATGATGTGGAGATGCCGGCGTTGGACTGGGGTGAGCACAGTAAGAAGTCTTACAACACCAGGTTAAAGTCCAACAGGTTTGTTTCAAACACGAGCTTTCGGAGCACGGCTCCTTCTTCAGGTGTTCCTGTATTTTTCAAGTCTTTACATCATTCTGGTAAATGCGTGCTGTACCTTCTCGAAAACCAATGGGCAGGATTCTCCGGTCTCTGACGCCCAAATCGTGTTCGGTGATGGGCCAGAGAATCCACATTGGCAGCAAAATTGGGGGAGATGCCGCTTTTGCCATGCTCCAACCCCTCCAAAATGGTGTACTCTAGGAGTACGCCGCACGCTGTCGGGACGGCCTCAGGACTTTATTTGAAACCCTCCCTCTGATGCTTCGCTCCCGATGGGCCGAGTTCCCGACGGCGTCGGTCATTCGTGGTATTTATTTTCGGGAATTCGGCGTGGCGGCTGCACATTCAGACCAGCGCCGCAACAGTCGGGGGGGGGGGGGGGGGGGGGGGGGGGGAACCGATCCGCGGGCAGGGGGGGCTTTGGCAGGGGCTGGGGGCACTGGTGGCCAAAGGTGGTCACTAGTTTGCAGGCCGGGTCCGCATGCGGCCGGTGCCACGCTGCATGGCGCGGCCGCTGCAGTCCGCCGCTGTGCGCATGCATGGCCGTGGACCCGGCAATTCTCCGGCTGTATCC